>NC_047073.1:600000-900000 GCF_902459465.1 Asterias rubens
TTTCTAACCATATGCATTTTATAACAAACGGTTACAAACCCTTTTTATGGACTAACTCGTCCGATCCAAGGCAACATGTTCCTTTAAAACCCTGCCTAGGCCATTTTTGTCTTTGTTCAGCCCCAACCTATAATAAAATGTGCCCAGTCATATTCGCTTGTGTTTGAAATACTACTTTTTGCTTTATTCATAACACTCTCCTGGCAGGTCTCTGTTTTCTAACCTTTTTGTGAACAGTGACAATGTCAGAAATTTGATTCATTTCATTTCATTTATTTTAGTTGTGAATGTGAAGCCAAGGACTCTCTGAAAAGCAAACTGAATCATTGTTGTAGCCAAGAACCCAATGAGGAAAGAAGTTTTAGTTTTAGATGTAGGAGGAAAACCCAAGAAAATAATTCAAGGGAAAACCCGAACAGTTTCACAGGTAGGAACTGATAACCCAATCCACGTAGTGCCCCCGGTGTGATTTGAACAGGGGGTCCGAGATGTGGAGGCGATTTAGTTCGACCACCATTTTTGTATTATAAATATCAATTTTGTATCGTACCTGTAGACAGGAAGTTGAATGAGTTGTCATAACGCAGATTACTGGACACTAGGCTTCAGCATCACTTCTCCTCTGTGCTACATGGACTGCCACTATGACTGACGATCTGACAATCTGGACAGCACTATGACTGACGATCTGACAATCTGGACAGCACTATGACTGATGATCTGACAATCTGGACAGCACTATGACTGATGATCTGACAATCTGGACAGCACTATGACTGATGATCTGACAATCTGGACAGCACTATGACTGATGATCTGACAATCTGGACAGCACTATGACTGACGATCTGACAATCTGGACAGCACTATGACTGATGATCTGACAATCTGGACAGCACTGTGACTGATGATCTGACAATCTGGACAGCACTATGACTGATGATCTGACAATCTGGACAGCACTGTGACTGATGATCTGACAACCTCAGTTTGGATCACTTGATCTGTAGATGAAAAAAGAGAATGAGGTTCAAGGTTCATGTGCTTTGCCCAAAGTATCAAAAAACAAAGACAGTATCACTCAGAAATAAACAGTAACAGTACTTCAGAAACTAGCTGAAATGTGACACTGCTGAGGGATCCATTTTAAAAAGCAGGGTTTGCTGGCAATGGTCCCAAGGGCATGCATTTGAGACAGAATTTAACAAATTTCTACCTCTATAAAGGGAATAGAGGTCCAATGAGAATGAAATTAAACATCAATCAAGTATTATTTTGCCTTTGACAATCTGAAAATATCTGCAGTGAAACCACTGCGAAAACTCAATGAAAAGTGGGATTTGGCTGAAATTCAAGGAATTATTTCTGTTTCTCACATGCTTTCCCTTAAATCAACTTAAGAAAAGGAGTCTCAAAGCCAGTACTGGCCTCCCAAAATGTTGCCCTGATTTCAGGGAACGCTCTCCATCCTTATAGAATTGGTCAATAATTCTCTGGCATGTAGTTTCCCACTTCTCCCCACTCAATGGTTTTATGGTGGTTTTTTTGCCACGTTATCATGATCTACTGCAATGTTAACATAGGTCTACCAACAGTGTGCTGAACAGTATAGCTCTAGAACTGCAAAGATTGTGGATTCGAATCCCATCCGAGTAATATGCCTGGTATTGTCAACAGAACTCAGGGAAAGTATGAGTATACATATACACACATTGGAGTAAGGGTATGCTCTTGTTGCCAAAAAAACATACAAAAAACACAACACTCGATTTGACCGCCATACCACTCTTGCAAAGAGCCGAACAACAATTTTAAGAGTGTAGCAAAGAGCCGAACAACACTTTTAAGAGTGTAGCTCGGTTCATACGTCCTGCGATGAATAATTCACAGCAGTTCAACTCTCCTCAACTCACTTCACTTGTTCAGTAATTAAGCTCATACACAAAAATTTTAATGGATGATATTTTTTAACATCATTCATAAACTTTTTTGTTTGTTTATATCAACTTTTGTTACGCACCTTTAAATGTGAAGTTGCTTGAGTTGTCAAAGCAGATTGCTGGCGACTCATCAAGACTTCATCATTGATAGATTGAGACATCTCTGCTCAGTTCGATGTACAGCCATTCATGAATGAAGATCGGACATCTCTGCAGTCTTCATTAGTTCATCTATAAAATTTGACAAAACACATTAGGAATGTTTAAACTTTAAACATTTAGTGAGTAAACAAACTATTTATTCATTGAGTCATGCAGTATACTGTTCATTGAGTTATGCAGAATTGTCCAATAACGGCTGGCTCATATTGAGTTGAAATGTCTCACTAGAGCGCCACCTATCGTCAGGAGTAGGACAGAAATGTTCAATTACGTGTGCACAATCATCATCACAACATTGTTAGTTTTAATTGTGATGAGAGGGAATAGTCTGCACAATTTGTACACTACGTATATGATTCTATATTTAATAAAGACTAGCTTTTTAATAAAATTTGACGACAAATCCTAAACAACTCATATTTTAATCACTTTGTATACTTGGTTTATGAAAATTTAGGCATTACTTATTCAAGTTCCTTGATCAATTTCCATATTTTATAAGGTTGGCTTTCAGTACTTAAAGCTCTGAAATTTGTCATGCGCATGCCGGTCTCACAGGAATCATTGCGCCCATCTCTATTGCATGATCCTCCACTTTTGCTTAACGCTAAATTGTGCAAGAGTGATGGTGCCCTATGTTGCCCAGTCACAATAAGAAAGTGTGAATCGTACCTGTAAATCAGAACGTTGAATTGAATAGAGAAAGCAGATTGCTGGCGACTCATCAAGGCTTCAACATTGATAGATTGAGACATCTCTGCTCAGTGTGATGGAAAGCAGTAGTGACTAAAGACCAGACATCTGTCTTCAGAAGTTCAGCTGTAGATGAAAAAAGGGAATGAAAACAAAATTAATATTTTGTTGGGTGCACAAAAAATGCAAGCTAGACAAATTGTTAACACAACTGCACAGCAGATCAAATACATTGTGTCTTCATTGATACATTGTGTCTTCAATTTCACCTCGCGCAATCACCCCACAAAATACAACAAAGCAAAACAAATCAAGAAGAAAAATCTAACATTACACAGTTATAAATACTCTGTTCATCTGATCTATAAGTTTGTCATTTTTGTGAAGCTCTTTACACAATCAATCCTGGGCGATATCAGACATTTTGACTGGCACTTTATCCCCCGGTAAATACATTTCATCATGAATATTTTTGAAAATTGAAAGTACCCTTCCCTTAAAAAATGGATAACAATGGCTCTACAGGCCTGTGAGCGGGTCATGAAAGAAAAAGTGGAAAATTGTTGTCCGGATTTTGGGCCAGCACTATGAACGTAATAAAAGGCTTTCATTAAAAACTGAAGCGCAGACATGAACACATTCACAGAAACATAGGCCACAATTCTTACATGCAACAATGTGTTGTACATCATCATTTTCAAAATATTTTTGTAGCATTCCTTTAGGAATAAATCCACAAGCGCGATGAGTCCTCGTCGTTGAATGTCATATATTTTACTTGTCGCAAAAAACACACACCGTACATACACACAACGTGCGTCGCGTGGGGGAAAAACCTTGTGTGCCTAATCTTGTCTCAAGGCGTTGGCTTTTTAGTAAAGTGCCCTCTATTGGTGCAATGGAACAATGACATTGAAGTACATGTAAAATAGACATCGCGCTAAACGAAAAAGTTACAACAACGGCTTCAATGAAAGACCAACACGGAGCATTTTACTGGGTCTAGCCCCCGACTCACATGTCAAAATCAAATCGCACTTGAAGTGCTTCCAGATTCCAGGTACGTGCTGCTTGACGATCTATTTTGGATGTTAAAAAAGAAGAAGATTAAAACGGAAAAAGAAAAAAAAGGAGTCGCAAGAAAAACAAGGAACGGAAACAAGCGGAACCCAAGAAAAATGCGGACGCGGAAAAATAGTCAAAATTTAGTCAACATTTTAAGTCCCAAGGGCACAAACTTCAACAGTTCTTTTTAAATTCTAAACAAATGTCTGCATTTTTTTTTATCTTGAAAATGAAAGTTATTAACATGTTATTAACATGTTACCATGTAACAGTTGTGGCCTATCAGCGTTCGACCTTAACGCTGGTCCGCTGGCCAAATGCCAGTAGAAATCGCGGCGGACCAGCTGTTCAAAACACCTTGCCAACTGGTCCGGCTGACCAGTCAAAAATAGCAGCGGTACTACAGAACTATCCCTATTTTTTGAACTATTTTTTGGCTCAGATAAAATGTAAAAACATTCACTCAAGGTTTGGATAAAACGTAAAAAAAAATCACTTGAAGTGCCGCTGAACGCTGGCAAACTTCTGATGATCATGCATACACAGCGCAAAATCCCATCATGCAACGCACAGGCTTGTAGTCTTTGTATTAGTTCACGTGTGGCAATAAGTGTAAGAAACATTGAACGCTAGATGGCATTTCAGAATATTCGATAGCGTGAGAATAGACGCCCTCTATTGGTGAAAGTACGCGATGGCTTACAAAACTAGCTTCAATCGCCTTGACAAAAGACCACAAAGCAAAACACATTCTGTCAGCAGCATGGTCGTCAACGGAGCAGATTTATGTGTGGGAATAAGAGTCTAGTTTACGAAAAACGAGCGAGACGGTGAGGCTTTATTCAACAAAAGTTACCAAGTTACGATACTATAGATGAGCAATACGGAGTATTTATATGCGTTTAGTAAGGTTTTTTTCCGTCCTGATTTTGCTTAATTTTGTTGTTATTTGGGGGCTTTGTTTTTTTTCCGGGCGATTAGTGGGCGATCTAGTTTATTGCTCCATGGTTTTATTGGTCACATAATGCGCGGTAGTTTTTTTTTTTGCGGGTTGATTTCAAGAAAGACTTGGGTTCTAGAATGCAATTATGTGTTAAACAAAGGCGCAGTTGTTTTTGCTGCTTTTAAAAACGTTTTATAAATGAAAATATGTTCACAAAACAGACGCCAGCACCGACCATTCCATACACATAATTGAAAAAAATACCGTAAAACTCATATGCTTCTTTATGGATATTGCAACTAATTTGATGTCTACTTTTTGTTGGGGGTTTTTCTGGACAAAGTGGGAAGATTTTGGGAACTTCGGTAAGGCAATGTTTATACATGATAAAATAACACGTAACCCTCCCTACCGTAGATTTGAAGGCAATACATAAAAAGTTAATGATAAAGTGTTTTTGTTTGTTTAGTAAACCACTAATTTTTTTTTATAAAAAAGTTCTTCTTACTTCGAATACTTCGATGTCGAGTTCTTACAAACCGTGTCTATTAAAATACTACCTAAATAAAGATCATATTAAATTTTCAAATTTGCTCTGACAAATAATTTGACCTGTTTTCAAATTAATTTTCACAATATTGTTGTTATTACAGTATTAAAAAAATACTCTCAAATTAACGAGCCCCCTTACGAACACAATAACTTGGTACACATAAATAAAGTATGGCTTCCAGTGCAGTTAAGTTGACATTGCAATTCATGTTGAATCGAGCAGTTGGTATACAACAGTATACTATTAGTTACAAAAAAAAAATCAAAAAAATTGACGGACCAGTCAAAAACCTGGCGGACCAGTGAAAAATTAAGCTAACTGGTCCTGCTGACTCCTCCATTGCATGCAACGCATCAGAATCCAGGGTAAAAAGGTCTTGCTACTTGTACTTCATTTTGTATAAAGTGTTGGGCACAATATTTTTTTGTGCTTGCTGCAATTTTTTAAGGTCGATTTTTTTTCCCCTGCGACCGTTTGTGTGAATAAAAAAAAAAGGTCATCTTCAAAGATTGGGCAGAACATTGCCGATTGCTGGGGCCAAGCTATACTCGACAAGCCATGAGGGATGATCAATTTGTACATGATGACCACATCATATTATTTCATCCATAGATATTTAGGGCCAATGATTTTCCGTTTCAGAAAAGTGCAAATTCCGTTTGACAAAAACAAGAATTCCGTTTCAGGCACCAAAAATTCCATTTCATGTTTTTTAATTAGATAAAAGGTTGTTTAATACCCAGGGAGACACTTATAAACATAAATTTCGCCAAAATTAGGCTCTGTGGTCTTTGAACTCTCAATGACCTGGGGAATGTTCCAGAAAATCCACTCCGTTTTACTGCTACAACACTTATTCAGATGACCCGACACACAAGAGGTCACGACATGACGATCCGTGCTTTGTGTACGAAGCATTCATGTTCGGGCGTCTGTGGTTTTCAGTAGGACAACAGGAAAATTGTTCACATTAAAAAACTAAATGATTTTTTATTAAAATCATCTATCCAACCCTACATCCCTTTTACGGCCAAAAGTGACATCCATTTTTTGAGTGATGACACTACAATTTCAACGGGACAATTTGTTTAAGGTCATTAGCAAGATATTAGTCTGTAATTCGGTGTTATATACTTATCTATTAACCGAAAATGTAGTGAGCGTAAAAAACAACTATCGTAGGACATCCTGTTCTCAAGGTGTCCATAAAATCAAGGCAAATCCTTTACCTCTCTGTGCGCAACGTAAACTGTCCCTAGATAAAACTGCTGTAGTTTGACTTGATAAACAAAAGTCTCCTCTCTCTTGACTATAACTTAGAAACACGTAACACTCCGCTAGTTGCACTTGTAAATACAAAAAGTTTTGGTATTTTAAGCATTTCTACACGATACAAAAATGTGTCATGTTGGGGCCATATATCAAAAATATTGCCCACCCAAAAAGTTTCCTCAAAAACATTTTCAATTCATTCCTGATGATCAAATCATGTGACTGAACATTCTGCTGAGCATTTAAATGAAAAAAAAATACAGAGGCCTAAAGAAGCCATGTGCCTTATTATACCATTTTCTAACAATCTGAAGAATTTGTTTTGTAACCCTTATGATACCATTATCATTATTAATATTAAAATTTAACTATCGGCTTGGTGATTCAATTATCACTGTTTATTTAGGCCAAATAAAAAAAGAAACATGCTTAGCGTCCCCACCCACTTCCTTTTTAGAGGCCGCCTCCCTTTCCCCCCCTTTTTTTTTAATGAAAAAGATTATTTTTAACGATCTCATCTAAAACAATCTGAATGTGTTGACCAAAACGTTTCATTTATGTATTGTGTTTGAGCAGTAGAAAAAACAATGGATATTTGACATTTTAAAAAGAATGGCAGCCATCTTGAAATAAAAAATAAAAAGCCCCTCCTCCTTTCTTTTTTTGAGAAACCCGGACACTAAACATGTTTCTTTTTTTACTAGGTCTTAGGCCTATACGTTTTATAAATGTTAAGAAAAATAAAAAGACACAAAACTAGAAAAAAAGCTATTCCTCCGTAAATTACTGCATTTGCCGTTTTAAAAACTCTGCCTAAAATTTAAAAAAAGATTGTTTTATTTACTGATTACCAGTGCTGGTAACAAAAACAAATCCTCAACTTTGGTTTGAGAAAAAAAAGAGGTTCATTTCAAATTGTTTCCTTCGTCTCGACATTAACAACCGTACCCAATTAATTCACGTATGATGCGACTTGGGTACGAAGTGACTTGGGTACGAAGTGACTTGGGTACGAAGTGACTTGGGTACGAAGAGACCGACATTCTAACCTACGACAGGAAACTTTCAGACTTTATTCTCAGCATGATTAAACCTGATGAAAATACAGATCGTGAGTGAACAGCACAGCTTCTGTCACCGGTGCAGCTTGCAGTCTTGCGAAAAAACGGGAACCAAATTCAAAGTTTGGCCTTTTTTGTTTTTGGGTTCGAAAACTTCCCAAGGAAGAGGGATAAATTTTCACTCATTTTAACAAAAAGGGATATCTCATCATGCTCAATGAGGTAAATAAGATACTTTATTATTTTATATCGAATGAAAAAGTGGTGGCGCAATACAGAAACTTTTCCCATAAGAGGGGGGTCGATAACATGACCCTAAGATGCATCCGCCTCCCGTCATTATTTCGGCCCCTCCCACTGGCCGGTCCTCCTGGCCCAGGCGGGCCGCGTGGTTCGAAAATGCATTCTCAGGAAAATTCTGTCACTTGGTACACTCGACAAAAAAAAACAATATTTGTTTGCATTTACATGTTTATAAAGCAAAAGTTACTTACCAGAATGTTCATCAATTCGTCGCGGAACTTGCCAACCTGTCCAGGTGCATGAAAAACATGTACTTTCGGGACATTTTCCAACGTCTGGAGAGGCTAAAAACATTTACACATGTGTCAAGATATTCGCCATTTTGGAAAGGACCTCATTTCACCTTAGCGCGCATTTTTTGCCTACACGCAAACATACACCCCAAAACATAGTTCCCAAATTCTTAAGATTCAACGTGGTAAAACAAAACAAAACCCATTGTTTTTGCCACATATAATAATTAATTCAAATTATTTGACCTAGAGTGTTTACAAATACTTTTGAAAGATAAAGTGCCCTTTTAATCACGAGTTCTAGTACGGCGGATTGATATTCCCACTCTCTCCAAGTAAAGTTGGCACACACCACTTGTTATTCGGGGGTGGCGCAAATTTTAAGCAGGGACTCTATACACACACACACACACACGGCAATCACGCCCCCCCCCCCTACACACAATCTTTACAATGGGTGGCGTTTAAAACAATTTGTTTGTGTTCATCCAATATGGGCACAAGTTGAATTGAATTTCTATTTTCATGTTCGTTTGTTTTTTTGCAAACATTGTTTCATATGAAGGAAGTCACTATCATGTTCGTAATTAATTCTTGAGATATATGGACACATTCGACAAGTCGCATTCTCCTGTTTCACTGGGGTTTAGCTGTATCATGATCTTCTAATTGTCCGATTATGGATCAGAACTTTATACGTGATTATCTCAAAGCGTTAGTCGAGTGACCAAACACTTGAAATGGCCAATTTTGAGATCTAATAAATAAATACAATTATGATGAATCTAAAAAACGAATTTCAAAAAGAAACAGTTGAAATCCTTTGAGAGAATGATAACTCTAAAAAATGCCATCCTTTAAATTTCATTCTAATTATAATTAGGGGCCCGTTTGAGTGGGATTTAAGGATTATCTTTGTTGCAGACTTTTTGTAACCAGAACCAATATTGAGGAGAAACACCTTTTTCCAAGAATTTAAAATCATCTTCTTTTATTATTGTGTTTTAAAAACACTCCACTTATGTTTTGTAGCAACCTACTTTGAAAGCTAATGATATTATCAAAAACGTTGGAAATGAAGAAAAACTCAAATTGTGTGGTTTTACAAGTATTTTACAAGAATTTGCAATGTCTGTTGAAAAACATCCCTAATGTCTGGTAAATATAATACACAAATATTGGTGTATATTTTGGCTATACAAATATTGAACCTTCAGCAGTTAATATATATTGAAGGAGTATCAGACATGTGAGACACAAAATGTGGTGACAAGATTTCTATCAACATTTCAACTTCAGGGTTCAATTTCATAAAGTTGCTTCAGCAGAAATACTGATCCATTGAAATTCCTGAAATAGCAGGCACTCGAGCAGGATATCAAACACAATTGTACATGTGACATAAACCCTATTTTGGGGGGCTGGTAACCTTATATTAGTTAGCAGTAGCTTGTTTTGCCCAGTTTATTTTTTACAGCTCCATGAAATTGGGCCCCAATGTTATCTGTAAGAAACATGAAGTAAATATAGTTTGTTTTTGTCCTGTTTATTAAAAATTATTTTTTACATAAAACTGCTTAACTTAGGGGCAGTTGTGTGCTTACAATGCGAATTCCATTAATTACAGAGCTGATATCCATATAAACAGGAAAAGACCAGGCCTGGAATGTCCTTTTTTTTTCTTTTTTTTTTAACAGGCAAGGCCATTTTCATTTTGCAAAGGTCAGGCACTAGCTGCCACTTAAAAATCCTAAAGGGCCACTTTAGACACTTGACACTATTGGTAATTGTCAACAACCAGTCTTCTCAGTTGGTGTATCTCAACATATGCACCAACTAGCTAACCTGTGAAAATTTGAACTCAATTAGTCATCAAAGTTGCGAGATAATAATGGAAGAAAAGCACCCTTGTCACACAAAGTTGTGTGCTTTCAGATACTTGATTTCAGGACCTCATAATCTAATTCTGAGGTCTCGAAATCAAATTCAAATATTTTAGTGGAAAATTACTTCAGAGGGAGCCTTTCTCAAGTTAGTTTTTATGCTAACAATTATTTTGAGTAATTACCAATAGTGTCCAGTGCCTTTAAGAGGTGGAATTGTATTTTGACTGGTAACCTTATTCTTGTATTTGTTTGTCTTAGCAACTCCCTGTTCTTAAGCAGCTTTATTGAATTGTACCAAAGAAGCATGCAACAGCAGATTTTTGAGCGATAGGTGGCAGCTGCTAGACCATCGTTTGTATACAAAGTTATGGGCTTGTGCACATTTCCAAGCTAGCAAGTCTGCTGTCTCCAAAGTTTCCCCATTGGAAATGATAACTCATTTCCAGACCGAAACTTATTCTTATTTCTTAAATTTTTTGTTTGCATAGATTTTGGAGCTCCTGGTTAGTGCAGTTAATTGATCAAAAGTGGTCTCAAAAGTAATGTTTGGGAAAAAGTTACACTCATTTTCTAAGAGAATCCTTCAGGCGCTGAGTATATACCAACTTTCAGAAAGATATGTTACTGAAGAGATGAATTGAGACCAATTATGTAGCAACTTATATTTATAAGGGTGCTACGGTGCATACAGTAGCCACAGCCAAGAACACCGGGGCAAACTCCTTCTCTTTTCGATAAGTGCACAGGGTTCTTTTACATGCATTACAGAACATATAGATGTTTGTGAAATCGAGCCTAGTTTCACTAGAGTCATCCAAACCACTTGATTAAATATATTCTTTAGGCCTATAGGAATTACATACTTAGTTCTAGAGAAACTTTCAAACTTTATTTAGTTGAACTTAGAAATGCATTAGTCTGTGTATCAATAAACATTAAAAGCAAAGCACATCAATGAAATACTGACTTTTAAGACTTGTCAATGTATCTCTAAGAAAAGCTCCTTATTTAAGCTCCCTAGTGCATTAAAGCTATATATATAATTTGGTGTTTATCGGTTGTCCAGTTAAACACAGTCAAGAATCTTAGTCTTTGCTTCACCATTTGTGGTGGCATTCTTGGGGCAGTAGATACAATGTGTGCTGCCCTCGCCTGGCTGGTATGTGCCACGTGGGCATGGACGACAAGCATCACCATCATAGGTAAACCATCCCGGTGTGCAAGGCACTGTCAATGAAATAACGAAATGAATGAATAGAATTGTTACACAACTGTAGAATGCAAAATTTTTACATATAAAGCTTTAACAATGTCTGGGTACAATGTTTAGGCGTTTCTGTTAAAATGTAATTTAAATGTAGCTGCTGTGGTCTTTTCATGCTTTAGGGTCATGTCACACAAGGCAATCTACAGTCGACCACTCCAAGAAGAAAAGGCATTCACACTTGACTGTTCAGATATTATTCTTGGGGAGGAGATTCTTAAAAAATCAAAATAACTGATTTTGTTTTGTCGCATGAGGTGAACACATGTAAACTATTACCCTGAACTATTTTCTGGGTCAAAACAAACTTTGGTTCGCCTGTAAGAATTGTTTTTTGGACAATCGATTTTGGACAATTTTTATCCCCTGATTTCTGTCTTAATGCTTGGTAACAAACATTTATACTGGTTCGTGATTTGAGGTTAGATTGTATAACAAAAAATTCTTTTGCACATTTTTGGGAAGAATATGCAGCGAGAGTGTTTGTGAGTACAAAGTTTATGAGTACGAGTTCCATGGTGATACAGTGTTTATAAACGGCATTTAAAGGACAAAGAATCGATTACTGTGTACACAAATACGAGCAGTTTTGACATCATATTTCTCCGATTGATTATTGCTTCAGGTTGTGTCAAGAAAACATGAAGGCTCAAGGATATTTTGAGAAAATCGTTTTATTTTGAATTTTTGTTTAGTTATCACATGCCTATGAATATGATACTTGAAGATTAAAAAAAAAAAAAAAAAAAACATACCACAGCGTGTGTCCTGCGTCGCAAAACGCACTGTGCCATTAGAGCACACAGGGGCAGAATTCCAGCTTGTTTCCTCATAATTGAGTTCATAAAATGTACCATCTACGTTGACATCAAAATTCCCGTTGGAAGACTGGTTGTAAAGAAACAATGCAGCATTTTCAAGTGAAGCTATTGCCTTCTTAGCGGCGGCCCGATTCAAAACTGGAATCCAAAACAAAATATTAAAATTGTAATTTTGCAAATACTCTTTTGTTTAACAGAAGATTACGGGGGAAAACATATTTTGTTTGTAGAGTATACACAAGACAGGCATGAGAATGGGTTGTGTTAAAAAAAAGATTGGAAAATATTGATCCACTATTAATGATCTTGAACAAGCCACAGGCTTGTCCCGAGCCGAAGGATAAGTACTGAAAAGTACCATTTTCAAGCAATTTTCGATGTAATTTTAGATCTGAATGTCAAAAACATCTTTTCTTAATCTTAGTCTGAAAGATTCGTGAAGTTCATACTAGAACAATTTTCCCTCTTTTAAGAGGGAAAAATTGAAGTCATATTCTGGTTTTACATTGGCGGTCAGGTTGGTGTAGTGGTATCTTTCCTTGCCTTCAACCTCTAGGACTCCCGTTCGAATCCCGCCAGGGGGCACTACGTGGATTGGTTTTCAGTCCCTACCTGTGCCTGGGTTTTTGTTGGGAATTATAATTCTTTGGGGTTTTCCTCTAACATCTTAAACTGGAACTTCCTTCCTTGTCCTAGGTTCTTCACTTTTTTGAGAATCCTTTGCTTCACAACCAGAGTTAACAAATGAAATGAACAAAACGGAAGCTTTTTGTATCCTACATTATTGGGCCGTTGAATGACACCAACTCAAGGTCAAATAAAATCTATTTTGCTGGTGTAATACTCACCCATTTTATTCGTGAGGTTGACCTCATCTTGAATGTCTGCATCAGACTCTAGGCGGAAAGTCAGATTAAACACTTGATGCTCTTTCTTGAGACTGCAGCGACTTACCTACAAGAATGAAAAGTATGAGGCAAGGAGTCATGAGTCCAACAATTTTCTTACAAAATTTTATTTTTATTAAGATATACATTTACTGCTGTAAGAACACGAGGATGAAATATCTCGCTATATGTTTTGTAATGGTTCTTAGAAGAGGTGGTGATAATGGCGTTTCAATAAGTATGCTCTGATCATCTTCAGAAGATAAAAACACTGATTGAAACTCTACCAATGTACATGGTATTACTGCAAACCTTACTAGATTGTGTATCCCACCACAAACAAAATCAAATCCTACAAACCTGGATTTGTTTTACAGCACATGTTTGGTCTTTGACGCACTCCAGTAAGTCTAAATTGGATTGGACAGTACTCTTGATCAACTCATAAATGCTGGCATCTCTTTCAACCTCGTTCCCTTGACAGCGAAGATTCCTATACACCATTTTAGTTTCACAGACAGCGCCTGTAGGAGGCTTGTATCCTAAGAGAAAACATATACATCAAACAATGTCAAACAATACACCTAAACTGAACGGCTAATAACGACTTGGAGTTGAAAACATATACATCAAACAATGTCAAACAATACACCTAAACTGAACGGCTAATAACGACTTGGAGTTGAAAACATATACATCCAACAATGTCAAACAATACACCTAAACTGAACGGCTAATAACGACTTGGAGTTGAAAACATATACATCAAACAATGTCATACAATACACCTAAACTGAACGGCTAATAACGACTTGGAGTTGAAAACATATACATCAAACAATGTCAAACAATACACCTAAACTGAACGGCTAATAACGACTTGGAGTTGAAAACATATATATCAAACAATGTCAAACAATACACCTAAACTGAACGGCTAATAACGACTTGGAGTTGAAAACATATACATCAAACAATGTCAAACAATACACCTAAACTGAACGGCTAATAACGTCTTGGAGTTGTAAAAAAACAATGTGTTAGTTGTGGGAGCCGGGGTCAAGGGATAAATCTGTCCCATGTACGAAATAAACATTGGATGAAAAAGGATGATTCAAAAGAGGATGCTATAAGAAGAAGTTTGTAACGTGGTGGACAGATTTTCCACCACGTTATGTCAGAGTGATAAACAATTTTAAGGGTTTGTAGCATTTGAGTTTGGGTTTGAATCCTGCTTGGAACAAATGTGTCTGTGAGGAAACACTCGATCATCAGGCAAACTTCAATCCTACAATCTGATTGGTCGATCCATTGCACAATCCACATCACACCCTGCATTTTCTAACTCTGGGTATTCTGCTACAGTTAGTTAGCATGAACATTTGCTTGTCCTTCAACAGCTCCATTAAATTGAGCCCAGCCCATTACTTACTAGTACATCCAGGTAGGATGGCAGCTGGGTTATCGATAGACTCATGTGACCACTGGTAGTTGGTAGACGGACCACACTGGTAACTGGTAACAGCTTGGCTAAATTCAAACCCTTCCTGGCATGAAATCGTACAGTTCTGTTCGTTGTCATTCTCATCACAATGAAGCACTCCTGCTCGTGGATGGTCCAGTTCCTTACAACCTTCAATATAAATTTGTAAACTATAATTAAGCGTAATATTCAGAAAATCTGGAACAGACCAACAAAAATTGTTCATGAATAAATATGAAAATAGATTGGATTAAAACAGTGACATTAAGGTTGGGGTTTGAACTTTCAATACAAGCATCTTCAGGACTCGGTTAGATCAGGTCCCAATTTCATAAAACATGTAAGCAGCCGTTTTGTCCCTTATTAGCAAAATTTCTATTTCAAAAAGCTAGTCTGCTTAACAGGGTAAATGCTGGCTATCCCGCGGTAAGCACACAAGTGATGCAACAATGCAAATCCATGGTGAACGTGCAGGCTCGCCTAAACATTTTCTGCTTACTTGAGAAATCATGGTTTTTATGCACGATTATGCTCCTCACATTTTTTTGCTCACGCACATTTTTCTGCTTACGGGTAGACAGCTTAATGAAATTGGGCTTGGAAGGTGTTTGGATGTCAGTTGGGAATTGTTGACTTACTTTGGCAAGGTTGAGTGTTACAAGATATTATCTTAGTAGAAAACCCCTGACATTCTCTTCCTCCGTTGGATGGAGAAGGATTGGTGCAGAAGCGAGTTTGTGTCTTTGTACCTCCACCACATGATCGACTACAAGGAGTTCCTGCGTTCCACTCAGTAAAACCACCATCCCCTTTAAACCATTTAAAAGAGAGAAGGGTTTAATTTTTTCAAGATGACATCTAGTGTCAGAATCTGCATTATACTTTAAAGGTACTTGGACATGTTTGGTTATTATTCAAAATATTTATTTGGGTCACAAGCAATGGTCATCGAAGTTGGAAAAAAAAGTCTTTCTCACATTCAAATGTTTTAGTGAGATATTTTCTCTTTCTCAAAAACTATGCTTCTCTCACAATGTTTTATACTACCACATCTCTCTGCTGTAGCTAGTTACCAACTCAGTTGTTATGCTAGTTTTAGCAATTACAAAATGTGTCCAGTTCCTTTCAAACACAAAACAGTGTTTTTGTACAGATCTGTCAAAATAGCAATTTCAAAAAACAGTCTGTACTTTTACAAAAAGTAATCAATTCTAAACAACTAACAATAGAAAATTGTTCCGATAAGCAAGGTACAGACCAGTGTTTAGTTAAATAGTCCTTACAGTTAAATGACCAGAGTAAAATGAATCCGGAATCAAGAAAAGCATGGTTTAACTTTTGCCCTACAATGACGTACTATCTGTTTTATGTATTCAACAAGTCACATCAATTATACCGTACGACCTTAGTATACAGTTATCATAATAGGGCATTACCACTAATATGGACTTTGGGATGTGTTAAGGCATTACAAATCAGAAAGCCTTTTTTTTTATTTAATTTAAATAATATTGAAAAAGGCTGGGCGTTTTAGGCTCAAAACGCAAAAGACCGTGACCTGAGAAATTAAAATACCTATAGGCACCTCAGAAAGAATTCAACCTAAGACCTTATGCATTCTAGAGCCGTCATTAGCGGTACATCACCAAGCTGGTATGGTGATGAAAGGCAAGTTCTAATCAAGTGAAGGCAACTTTACCTCTTAGTGCTTCACACAATCTGCCCCCAAAGATTGGTAAACAAACACAGGTGAAAGTCCCGATACCGTCCACACAACTCCCACCATTGAGACACGGTGCCGTTTCACACTCATTGATGTTTATCTCACAATGTTGACCAGTGAACCCATCGAGACATTGGCAAGTGTAATATCCCGGTTTGTCTTGACACACACTGCCTGAATGGCATGGATTAGATGCACAGTCGTCCACCACTGAAAAAAATTAAGCGAAACAAAGATTACAATAGCATTACATTTTATTTATTCTAGTTGTGAAGCCAAGGACTTGTAGAAAAGAGAAATTATCTAATCACTGTACTAGACAAAATAGCCCAATGTAGAGAAGACAAGGAGAGAAAAATGTAGTTTTAGATGTGGGAGGAATACCCCTGATAATTGTTCCAGGGAAAACCCACGCAGGTAGGAACCGAAAACCAAATCCACCTAGTCCATTGGCGTGATTTGAATCGGGGTCCTAGAGGTGGAAGGCAAGAAAAGACACCACTTCGCCAAACGGATCATTATACATGTGTTCATAATAATACTAAGCATTTATTGCAATAGAAAGAATACAGCGCCTCACAATCAACAACAGATTTAGACAAAAAGAAAAGAAAAAAAGAAACATGTGGGAACAATTGGTCATAATCTAGGAAAAAGGCGAGTTTTGAATTTGCCCTTGCCATCCCGAACATGCTGATTCCCTGATCAGCACAAGGCAGCTTGTGCCAAACCTTTGAGCACACAAAAATGGCAAGTCAAGTCCAATTCACATGACTGGGGTCAACAACTCCGACAGAAAGTGACTTTGTAAATTCTGATTCAAACCAATTCTTCAAAGAAATATTTTCTTTTTGAATATTGTTTTGTTTGAGGAAAAGCATCAGATCCGAAGTCACTGTTGCTTGTTTCACATGCAATAATCAAAGTATGCACAAAATGCAAAAAAGTATACCTTTGGGTTTTTGTGTTCATTCAAACGTAACAACCTATTTTTTTCACAAAAAACAATTAATTGCCAGTCTGAAAAAATGAGAAGGAAAGTTATTTTACCATCGCACAATGATGGCGTCTCGATTCTTACGTCTCCTAGTGTAGCTGATTCGATGAAATCTGATGCAGCAATAACGTTGCCTGGAGTAATCAAGCCACACTCTTGGGCAAGTTTCCCAATAAATTGGCTGTCCTGTATCGTATCCCACAAATTGATGTTGCTCAAAGAGCCATTTAAACCAACGTCCGACGTGGTTCTGGCTGTGAATCAAAATAATTTTACAAATTCAAAAAACTTATTATCTCTACACAGATTTATTAACCAAATGTCTTTAACCGTCTTTAAAATAATACTTCAATAAAGCACAGGAAAAGCTGGGTGAAACTGCAACCGGGTTGATGAGTCGGGTAGATAACAAAATGAGTGTGTGTTTGTGTGGTGCAGCCAACTTTTTTATAAACATTATGCATGTGCGTGAGTGGAGTGCTCCTAGTGTTGTGTAATAAAAGGAATGCACGAGAGCCACCTGGGCGATCTCAATAGGAGACTTTCCAACGCTAGGCGGCAGCAGACATACCGGGTAAATTTCCATTGTTTACGTAGTTCTGAACATGCGCATAATTCTGAGAACAATGGATTTACCCGGTAAGTCTGCTGCCCTCTATCGTCCCAGAAAGTCTCCCATTGGAACAAAGAAAATAACTGTTAAGATCAACTACATTTTCACTTTTAACATCCTTTGACTATTTCCGAGTCAATAGTTTTGGCATGGGCATCAGAATACTTGCCTGTTCCATGCACTTGTCCCAGTAGAAATTGTCCGTCTTTCTCAATCTGATCGTCACTCCCATTGCGATTGCGTATCCTAAACATCAAAACCCCATCCTTGTAGATGAGCAGGTGGCCTCTGTTGTTCCACATAATGGCAAGATGGTGCCAGCGATTGTCATTTACACTCACCGTGGATGAAAATTTAACACTTTGGAAAAGAGAACGAAAACAAACTTGACTACCTAAGCAAAACAATTCCTCTGTGCAGGCATGCAATTGATGTCCTCTCACCCAAAGGAAGTTCCAGGCACAACGACTGTGTACTGTGTATTTTTCAACTTTTAAAGTACACATTTGAGAAAACAAACATCAAATTTCGAAAATGGCTAATCAGCAGAAAAGTTGCATACTGTACTTATAACTTAACGGGAAATTAGATTATTTATTTCGCATCAAATATGACATTTCAGACAGAAATATTTCAAGGGATGTTTTCTACTATCATCATCATCGTTTATAGACCGTGTGAATCTGTGATCTTCATGATTTTTTCTTACCAGTTCTGTAGTGTTCCTTTAATCAATAAACTAATTAATTATTTGAATCATTCAATATTTATTTCTTCCTTTTCCCTTCAGGTACTCCACTACAAGCTTTGGCTTAGTAGGACAGTGTATCCACAATATTGTCTTTGCTTTCTGATATTTACTGTTCAAGCTGGAAATAAATGTAATATTGAATGATGAACTCAAACGTGCTCAAAGATAAAAACTAATGAGTGTATGAAAAACATGTATTTCATTTACCCTTTGATATAAACTTCCAAAGCCTCTGGTCTTCTGAGGGCAAACTCTGCTGCTTCTATGGCCCTATATCCCAGCATGTTATAAGAGAGTATCGTACACTCTAATGTCATTGTACGAATCCATAGACTTAGTGTAAACTCCGACAGGGTTTCGCTGATGGCAGGCTGTAATCTGACAAACTGTTTGGGTAGGTTGTCCTGGAAGACCATATCAAAGTCAATCATGGAATCTGTTATAACAGAAAAGAAAGAAATGGCATAAGATTCCCTACTCTTAAAGCCTGGTTCATACTTCTTGCGAATGCTTTGTGCAAAGCGAATTTCTTGCGTCACAATTGGAAAGAGAGCATTTACAAATTGTTGCGTAACCAAAATTTGTTTCGCATTCGCAGGAAGAATTAACTATGGTTTTATTAGTTTTATCATTCTAGTAGGGGATGGGTAATATTAACTCACTAGTAGGAACATCACTAGGTTGTAAAACATATAAATCAGACAAATGGAAATTATTTGACAAAATTGTGTCCACCTCGCCCATTGATAATACTGTACCTTCATCACAGAATCTACCAGCGAATCCACGTCGACACATGCACTGGTAATCATTCATACCATCAATGCACTGGGCGTCATTCATACAGCTGTGATTATTGCATTCATCTACATTGATGGCACATTCTACACCTCTGGGGATATATAAAACAAATTCATAAACACTTGTGATTAAAATATTCTGCTATGCTCAAAAGAGGGCGCTAGAGGGTAAAAGCGTGCCTTTTTGCTGCTCTTATTTTCGCTTACTTTTTAAAAACTCTTTTCTGCCTATTTAAAAAAAAAAATTGAGCAAGTTTATCCTGCCCATGCCAAAAGCACTCTTTGCCATTTTTGTTGGACAATCAAACGACGTTTCCATAAGTTTCATGATCCATGGGGAAACATTCTGAATTTGTTGCAAGTAACCGGAAGCTGAGGTCAGGTTTGCTTCTTTGGTTTTCTTCATTATATTGTTCAAATAATTGTGCTTTCATATTATTTATCACTTAGTACTACATTCCCCAAAAATATATAATTTTCATTGTCACAACTCCATTAAACTAAAATAATTAACAAACAAAATAATTAACAAACAAATTATTTATTTGTTACTTTTTATGTATGGAAGTTTGCCCCAAGCAAGGCTTAAAATCCACTCTTAGCAAGGACCTACAAGCAGGAAATATTTAAGATGAAAACAACACGGGAAAGGAAGTCTGAAGATACTGATTGATATTCCTCTTAAACAGTCTAGATTGTAGGATGGAGGGAAACATGCACCAGGCAAGGAGATCCAAAGAGATGTAGTGCGTGGAGTAAAGCTGATGGAATGACTCTTTGGTCTGTATCTCAGCAAAGCTAAAGTGCAAGGGTGAGAAGAAGCGAAAAGCCTGGTTTCACGCTCAAACATCCTTGTAGGAGGAACCAGATCATCAAAAATGTATAGAAGAAAACGGCTGGCTGGCAGACTTACGTGAAGCCTGGTGCACAGTTACAGGTGTGAGAATTGAATCCATTGATGCATTTGCTTCCATGAAGACACGGGTTTGGGTGACAGTTGTCGATTGTGACTTCACACAGTATACCAGTAAAACCTTGCAGCAAAGAGTACAAAACCATTCTAAAACCACTGATTTTTCCTGAGGAATATTTCCATCTGAAAAGTTGCTTAAAGCAAGAGTGTTGTTCACTGAAAAACTATGACTTTGCTTTTTAAAGACAGAGAAAAAAATATACAAAAAATCGTCAATGCACATACACACAACTCTTAAAAGAAATTATACTTATTTCTGTGAAATTAACACAGGTCATCGCACCATTCTAGGACTACTACCAACAAATGCATGTTTTCTTTAAAGAATTTATACACAAACATGACTGAAAATAGTGAATTAAAGAACCGAGGACTGAGTTACAATTCTTTTCTTTTTCTTTTTAAAACTTTTTTTGTGTGAAAACATTTTCCTCATCCTTTCTTATTTGAACCTTTTTTATTCGAAATCAAACAAGGTTAGAATTTATAAAAATATGTGAGCAACCAATTTAATGAAATTATCACTGAGTGGTTGCATTATAAATTTCTTAAAAGCTAGAAATATATCCTCTCTTCCTAAGACAAATGGTGGATGATACCAGTAACACTAACCTGGCTCGCATTCGCAATGGTTGTTCTGATTTCCTGAAGGCAGACAATGTGCACCATTTTGGCAAGGTTCAGCAGCACAGATATCTAACTGTGTTTGGCAGAAACGACCAGTGTATCCCGGAGTACAGCGACACATATAGCGATTCATCTACAACAAAATCAGAACACAAACTGTATGAATTGTTGTAAGAAATAAAAACCATCTCTGTGGCTAACCTGAGTAAAATGACGAGGACAAATCAGCAATTGATTGAACTATTACAACAATAACAACAGATCAAACACATCCAACTTGGAAATCTTCTTCATTAGTTCAAAACCTTAAAAAAATAGGCGGTCAGGTTGGCGTAATGGTGTCTTGCCTTTCCTTCCATCTCTGGAACCCAAGTTCGAATCCCACCAGGGCAAGCACCATGTTCATTGGGTCTTCATATGATGCCTGACTGTGTGAGTTTTCCCTTTAACAATTCTCTGGGGTTTTCCTCCCATAATCTAAAACTGAAACTTCCTTCCTTGGTTAAGTTTGACTTTCTGAGAGTCCTTGCATTGGCTTCACAAAAAAGAACAAATAAATGCAATGAAATAAAATAATAATTAAAAAACTACAGCATACATGTACCTGATCAACACATTCTGCTCCATTAAGGCACTGATGTCCATTACAATCATCCTTGTTGACTTCACAAATCTCTCCTTCAAAACCACTCTGACATTGACAATGAAAGTCATGGGCACTTACTAAGCATCTTCCACCATGCTTGCAAGGGTTGGGTTGACAGTAACCTAACTTAATTTGACAAAGTGTTCCTTTGAAACCTTTTGTGCATATGCAGGAGAAGGAGTTGATCCTATCAATGCAGCGACCATTGTTACGACATGGATTTCTCTGGCATTCATCAATGTTGGTTTCACAATTCCTTCCAGTGAAACCTAAAAAGCAGCTACACATGTAGAACCCCTGGTTGTCGATACAGCGCCCGTTAAATCCACATGGGTCGTCTCGACAATCATCTTCATTAATCTCACACTGATTACCAACCCATCCATTGGCACAATCGCAGGTGAACCCATCCACCAGGTCACGGCACGTCCCACCGTTTACACATGGATAGGACTGGCACTCATTGATCTCAACATCACATCTTCGACCAGAGAAACCACTGCTGCATACACAGCTAAATGATGCCACGCCATCCAGGCATTGTCCATTCTCACAGGCACCCACGAAGCAGTCATCCTGGTTAGTGCCACACTCGGTGCCTGTAAACCCTGGAGCACATATGCACTGGTACTCATTGGTCTGATCCACGCAAGTACCATCATTTAAACACGGAGAGGATTCACACTCATTGATTTGAATCTCGCATTGGGTACCAGTGAATCCGTTCCAGCATTTACAGGTGAAACTATTGATACCATCCAGACACAAGCCATTATTCATACAAGGCTTCTCAGCACAGTCATCTAAATTGATTTCACAATATTCACCTGTTAAAAAAAAAAAGGAAAATAAGTTGGATTTAAAAATAACAGATTTCCTATTAAAAACAGAGAAATCACAGCCCTGTTGTAAATAACAAGCCCATCCTAAAAAGATACAGTCTGTCATCGAAGGCACAGTCTCATTAATCAAGGGTATGGCACATTCACGTGGGGTTTTTCACATCCAGGTGCCATGCTCGTTCACCGACATTACCTGATGGGGGGTGGGGGGGGGAGTACCTGCATAAGAAGACTTTTTCTAGTCACTGTTCATGTTATACTCAGGTCTTTCAATGGAGAGTTTGATGAAAAATAAATTCTTATATCAGTGAAATCAAAGCTGTTAATTCTCGTCAGTACAATTAAACCATAACCAAAGAGTTTGATGAAAAATAAACCCTCATATCAGTGTAATCAAAGCTGTTAATTCTCATCAGTAAATCATAACCACAGTAGTCTCAGGAGAATCTAAGTAGGGAGGGAATTGCAATGGGGGACTTTTGAGACACTAGGTGGCAGCAGACTTACCAGGTACATGTACATCCATTGTTCTTGGTAATGTGCGCATGTACTGAACTATAAAAGAATGGAAACTTACCTGGTTAGTTCGTGCCACCTACATGTAGCCTCCCAAAGTCTCCCATATTGGACATGGTTTAAACAAAAACGCTTCTATCTCACTCACCTCCAAATCCTTCCCAGCAGAAACAGAGTTTGCCACTAGAGGGCGGTGCACAAGTGCCCGAATTCAGACAGGTTATCCTGGACTGGCACAGATCTAACTCTATCTCACAGTGTTGCCCTGAGAGGCCGGCAGGGCATGTACAATAGTAATCCTCCCCCTCATCTTCACATGGTGCGTTGTGTTGACACGGATTGGGACTGCATAAATCAACATGAACTTCACACCTTGGTCCTAAAACGAGTCAAAGAAAATGACAATCAAAGGGCTTGGCTCCTGATGAGGCCAGTTTCGTAGAGTTGCTGAAGCACAAAAAGTAGCTATTAAAAAGCACAACAAAATGACGCTCAGCCAAAATACCATCACATGTACAATTTGTGACTTGTATCCTTCTCATTTCAACTAAGCAGAAAATAGTTAAGCAATATTTTCTGCTTAAGCAGCTCTAATAATTTGGGCCCTGGTGTCAATTTACTGCTTCCATTTGTGCAGATTCAATGCAGTGAGTAGATTGGATAATTGATGTTACACATGCTGCTGATCCTCCATGTTCCCTGTTTGCAATTGAAATAATAATTACAGGTAAGTAGGATTGGAAACTTTGCATGCTTGGAGTATTTATAAGTAGGTGAAGTTTGCGGTTGCACAAGTGCAAATCTCTTTTGAGTAATGCTGGTTACAAAAGAACAAGTGGTTGACAACTCCGTGTTTCGATCAGTATATGCTCTGATTGTCGTCAGAAGAATGCTGTGGACTACAATATGTTGCTAGAATTAATAAGCACCGATGCGGCCTTGGAGATAAACCGGTAGCCTGGCTTGGCTCAACCATATAAGAAAGGAACCAGACTAATTTGCTGTCCAAAACTCAGTTTTGACAAACCTCAGTTTTGACATGTATTGACCTAACAATGGTCTATTTTTTACCCACAGCGTCGCCGTTTCAAGCAGATGCATGTGTTCGTGCAGTATATGTAAGAAGTTAGTGTGCTACAAGCACACATACATGCATGCAATTTATGTAGGCTGCCCAATTAAAGATTGAATGTTAATACCAATACTTTATCCCGGCAGATGAAATTAAGAGACCTTGTGTAAGACTGATATAACTCACCTGAAAATCCTTCTGTGCAGCTGCATTCAAACATGCCAATAAGATCATGGCATGTACCTCCATTGGAACATGGTTCACTTAGGCATTCATCAAGGTTCATCTCACAACGCATTCCGATAAACCCTGTCCGACATTCACACGTATAACCCCTCTCATCTATTGAAGAATGTAAACAGTGTCCTTCATTCTCACATGGATGACGATAGCATAGGTCCAACACCGTTTCGCAGTGTACCCCCCCACGACCCCGGGGACATGCACACTTATACCTGTCATCTAAGTCCTGGCAGGTTGCTCCGCTGGCACACAGGTTGTCTGCACACAAGTCTATGTCCTCCTCACAATTGCTGCCTGAGTAGCCAGTACCACAATGACAGTAATACAATCCAAAAGCATCGATGCATGAGGCGTTATGCTGGCATGGATTAGATTGGCACTCATTGATGTCAGTCTCGCAATTTTCCCCGGTAGAACCAGATAAGCAAGCACACTCGTAGTCACCTTCACGATTGATACATGACCCGTCGTTCAGACAGGGCAAGTCTTGGCACTCGTCAATGTCTGTTTGGCAAATGACACCTGTGAAACCATCATTACATATGCATTTGAATCCGTTCAGCTTGTCATTACACGTTCCTTCATTCTGACAGGGGTCACTCAAGCATTCGTTTATCTCAATGGAACAGTCATCACCTGTGCATTGAAATAAGTACAATGAGAAAAAGGATACAATGTTAAAGGAAACATCAACAGAGCGAGTCAAAAAGAAGTTACTCAAGATTTATGATTTAAAAACGAAAAAAAAAATAAACTGCAAATATTGAACTTAGCATTCTTTTCCCCCTTCGGCTTATTTGGAAAAAAGAGTGAAACAAATTGATCCTTTCTAAGAGAAGTTATGCTTGTTTTACTGAAAGCACTCATGTTTGTAGCTGTCCATGGAATATGTTAAAGTTTGACTAAATCTAAACATATGAGTAAGTAGCAAAGGGTATAAAAAAGTCATTCATTTGTTTTGTCAAGTATTCTGTGGACAGCTTGCAAAATGAGTCACTTGATTAAAATAGACATGACTCCTCTTAGGAATGATCAATTTCTTTCTATTTTTCTTATAAGCAGGAGAAAGTGCTTGTTAAATTATATGCTTTTGAGTGTCATTTGTTTGTTTTGAAAAAAATCACCAATCCCGGTCAACTTCTTTTTGACTCATTTTAAAGTTAAGTTTTTCATGTATAGCAATTGCAGCAGAGACAATATGAAGGAAAAAGCGTCTGTCCATCAGCCACCACCACTGGTGTCCTAAGACAACGCGCAACCTTGATTGTCCAGCCCCTAAAACTTTTCATAAAAGGCAACTTTCTTACCTTCAAATCCATCAGAACATAAGCAACTGAATCCATTAAGTTTATCAACGCAGGTTCCACCATTATAACATGAATCAAGATGACAATCATTGATGTTTGATTCACAGTGCTGACCTGTCAACCCATGGGGGCACTCGCAGTGATAAGTCTCTCCTAGTTCTACACACGTTCCACCATTCACACATGAACTATCCTTACACAAAAGTTGCTCTGTAGCAAAATAACAAGATAATTTTGTAATTTTTAAATGCTCTCTTGCCAACCTTTTTTAATTGCTTGTTTTTATGATTTATTTACTTTAAGGACTTGCTTGTTTGGATAGTATCTTGGTTTGCTTTTAGAAAATCTGTATGCTCCTGTCTGTTCTATGTATTTTGGTATGTCCCTATTGTTTTAGTAATGTATTTTACACATTTCAAGTATTTTGTTGCTGTGTGCTTTTGATAATTTTAAAGCCTGAATGCATGAATGAATGAATATAAATAACTAAATAAATAAATAGTTGAACCTTCCATATATAGTTTCCTGCTAGCAAAGAAAGTTACTTCCTTTTATCAAATAGTGAATTTAAGGGCATTGTTGAAAAAAAAACTACTCCTTTTTATATTTATTCAGAACAAACTTTGCTCAGTTTATGTATATTGTAGGATCCTTAAATTAGCAAATATAAAAGCCTTTTCATACGAGCTGGTAATTTCATGCACTTACTCAGGCACATATCCAGGCTTGATGCTCCTGTGCTTTGAGTTATTTTATGGATGGGGCAGGGATAACATGATCCTTGTCCTTCCTCTGGCTGGTAGGTATGACGAGGGCAAGGCGTACAAGGCTGCAAACCTGTCTTGGAGTAGGTACCCGTTGAACAGAGATCTAAATATAGTAAAACGCTTTAGAGTTAACTTTTGATTTTTTTAATTTGGGATATATCTCTAGGATATCTTATAAAGCTCATTTTCAATTTCTGCTTTAAAGGGTTTGGGTACCTTTTGAAGGACACAAAAACACAATGTCCACAGAATTGTATTGAACTTACATGGTTTAAAGATAATGATACCCCTTTAAATAATACTTGCTGAGGTTCTTTAGTTTTTGAGAAATGAATAAAACATTGTCATGAAAATAATTTTTGTTAATTATAACTGGTAAAAACGTTGCACATGCTTAAATAATTATTTTCATAACACTACACATGTCTCAAAAAATTAAGCACCTCAGGTAGTATAATTTAAAGGGAAGGTTTTTACTACTACCATTATCTTCAAACCGTGTAAGTTTAAATCTGTGGACATTGTGTTTTGTGTTACAAAAAACCCTTTAAAAGTCACAAAAGAAACAAACATCAGATTTTCAACGATTCTCAGGTTTTCCAAATGAACAGCCATCAAACATTTAAAATAAGTTTATCTTTTTATAATGTCTGATGCATTAACTTTCTTTCAATCATGTCAAAAAGAGCATAATCCAGACAATGAATATTTTCAAAACAGCCTTCGAAAACACATCTTTTGGCGGAACATTTTTCCTAATTCCATGGAGATTGGGATTTCTGCTTAATCTGCTGCTGTTTTTATACTTTGCAGCTCCCCTTTTCACCTAAACACTTGTGCACCATTGAGAGATATTGACAGAAAAACTTTATTATTGGAGCAAGCGCCCAAGCATTTTCGTGGATACCAGTGCTATAGAAGACGTCAATATTATAGTAAACAGCACTAATGGAACAAACTCCTAAGATCTTTACGAGAACAAAAAAATACCTACAAAGAACTTTTGGAGTATCAGGGACCTGGGCTGGATTTCAAAAAGCACTAAGATTCATCTAAGAGTTGTTAATAGTATCACCATAGTGACTTGTATTGTGATATCACACCGTTTCTAAGACTGATTTAAAGATAATATCAATCTTACCTCTTCGTGAATACTGGATTTGGCTAGTCTCCTTTCATCCCCTCAACCCATTCTTGGTAAATAAACATTCTCAGTATTTATTCTTCAGTGCACTTTAACAAAATGGTGTTGAGCTAAACATGATACTCATGTCATGGCATTATGTTGAAAGTTTAGTTACATTGTACCATTAGTAATAGGATGTTGTAAGGCAGGTAAGTAAACAAAATTACAAATTAAAATTAAGTAAAGTATGTTTAAAATTAAGAAACCAGTTTTCATCGTCATAAAATAACTGTTTAATCAATAAAAAAATAGATATAAGTAGAGAAAAAATTTGAATAGAGACTTCAAGACATTAAAAATACAGATGGACACTGTGTACACAAATCGTCAGAGAAGCCCAATGAAACTATGCTTTACCGATACATTCCGCTGATTCAGTAGCACCGATTCTGGCCGTTGATTGACCGACTGGACATTGGTGACATTTGGTTGACATCTCCTGGGTCTGGTAGGACCCTTTGGCACATTTTGAACATGTCTCTAGTCCAGAGATTGAAAACTGACCCCTTGGACAAATTCCTGTGAATGCATGGTGAAGAAATATTGACATGAATTCAAACAAAAAATACAAGTCTTGTGTAATCCTAGCACCTCCCATTTCCCATACATAAAAAAAAACACCAAGAGAGGCAGTGGCATACCCAAAGGGATGGGGGAGGGGGGGACTCATGAAGGCCCCATTGAGTCCCTTCCCCTTAAAAGGGTCTATGCAACATGTTTTTTTTTTTATATAGGCTCCTAAAGTGTTCCTACGTTAACCCATTGTACCTTCAGCACCACTTGATAATCAACACATAATGCAACCTAAGTAAAAATACCGTACTGCAGGATTTGCTCAGTTTTGCAATGAAATCCTCTTTATAGTGCCTGCTCTTGTAGGACTATTTGAAAAATACATAAATGTATGGTTCTGTACATTATTTAACATACAGAACAGTAAATGCAATTCTTGGAAATCGTTTTCCTTGGTCAAGTATAATTATTTCTTTGCCCCATGCCTGCTCCCAAAATGAAAATGCAGCTGAAGAAAAGAATAAAATGAAACACAAGTTTTGTCTTGTATTTTTGTCTCAATTCTTGACACAAACTTTACAATGATCTTTTAGTTGAATATCAAGTAGGTCAAATTTTGCAGACATCTTGGTACAAACCACTTTTGGCTTCTATGGTCTCTAGAGGGTTCAAATGTAGCAAAAGTTCTTTAATAGTGGATTTTACTATAACGCCTCAAATGCACTTTACATATATGTGCCCTAGTCATTGGGCCAATAACATTCCTTTAATCTTTCTCAGCCCTGAGGTGACATGGCGCTCCAGAGGCTTTTTCATTCAATTCAAGTAAATTCAAAAATGTTTTTTTTTAAGACTTCTCACAGTTAAAAACTGAATTGCGTTTGTCAATATCATATGTAAAAAATAATAAAAAACATCAAACAGAAATTAACAAAGATAACGATACTAAACAAGAAATAATTTCATACACAATATCAACCTCTTCCCAGGCAGGTATTAATTTATACCCCTGGGTGGAGAGAAGCAACTATAATAAAGCACTTTGCTCAAGGACATGCACATCAAGTGTCATGACCAGGATTTGAACACACACTGTAATGACTTATAACCACCGGAACTTGAATTCTATGCTATTAACCACTCAGCCGGACACAACCTACCCAAACAGTCGGTGTGGTTCTTGGAGCCTGTTGTGATGGTAGAGGTTCTTAATGGGCACATTTTGCAGTTGTACTGGGCCTCTTCATTTTGATACTCCCCAATCGCACATTCCTTGCAGGTCTTTGAACTGTTGTCAAAAAACATCCCATAAGGACAGCCAACTGCAAAAAAACAAAATAAAAGCACATAGACCACCATCAACCTCACAGAACACCAGAGCCCAATTTCATGGATCTGCTCACCGCTGAATTCTGTGCTTTTGATCTTCACTTACTTAGCAAGCGGCAACATTTTGGGCTAGCTTTGTAAGCACAGAATGCCTAGGAACATGAAGTACACTAGCACAAAAGCAAAAACTCCTTGCTAACCTGTGAAACACACTTGACACAAGCGCATCATTTTCGGTTTCAGTAAGCGCCAATTCTTTGCTAACCGTAAGTGTGACATTGAGAAAGTATTTTGAGCCTCACTAGAGTCAGCAAAATAAAACCACTTTCAGACTGAACAATTTCCTCGTGGATTGGTACTGCAGGTATGATCAAAATTAAGAATTAAGAAAAAGTGAGCTTTCAGATGGAAATATTTCTCTGGAGGATTGGTACTGGTATGAACTTTAGAATCAGTGAGCTTTCAGATGGAAATATTTCTCTGGAGGATTGGTACTGGTATGAACTTTAGAATCAGTGAGCTTTCAGATGGAAATATTTCTCTGGAGGATTGGTACTGGTATGAACTTTAGAATCAGTGAGCTTTCAGATGGAAATATTTCTCTGGAGGATTGGTACTGGTATGAACTTTAGAATCAGTGAGCTTTCAGATGGAAATATTTCTCTGGAGGATTGGTACTGGTATGAACTTTAGAATCAGGGAGCTTTCAGATGGCAATATTTCTCTGTAGGATTGGTACTGGTATGAACTTTAGAATCAGTGAGCTTTCAGATGGAAATATTTCTCTGGAGGATTGGTACTGGTATGAACTTTAGAATCAGTGAGCTTTCAGATGGAAATATTTCTCTGGAGGATTGGTACTGGTATGAACTTTAAAATCAGTAAGCTTTCAGATGGAAATATTTCTCTGGAGGATTGGTACTAGTATGAATTTTACAATCAGCGAGCTTTCAGATGGAAATATTTCTCTCGAGGCTTGGTACTGGTATGAACTTTACAATCAGTGAGCTTTCAGATGGAAATATTTCTCTAAGGGATTGGTGCTGGTATGTACATAATAATTAGTGAGCTTTTAGATTTGAACTAATGAAAATATTTGTTTTGATGATGACCAATCATGTAGATTGTCTCTATAGATCTTTATCATGGTGCAGCCATCTTAAATTCCTCTCATTGATATCAATGTTACCAAACTGAGGCTGGAAGAGCAAAAAGTCTGGTTCCTTTTTGCAAAATGATTATTAGCATTCATTCTACCAAGATGGAGGGAGCATGATAAAGATCTTTAGGCAACTTGGACTTATTTAACCTACCACAAGAATACGTCAGTGAAGCACTAAATCCATGGGGGCATAACAATTCAGGCTCCTCATAAGAAACGTCTGGCTGCGGATCAATCTCTAAGTCAGGTACGGACAAACCCAGCTCACCGTCATTCGCCATGTTAATCAGAGAGTCCACTATGTCATACATTTTATCCTCTCCAACTGTTCCGTCAGACATATTTGGCATAGTGAAGACTGTGTTGAATTCAATACTGATTGTATGTGTCATATGTACATCACGCCGAATACGCAAGTTTAATTGATTACGCGATTTAGAGGTCACAAAGCGGCGATGTCGAACATCATGAGTGTCTCGTGGAATCGTCCCATTGTTCCTTAAAACAGTCAGCCACTTGTGCACATGCTCAGTAAACTCTTGCTTTCTGACCGCGTTGATAGTACCGTTGAGATCTAAAGAGGTAGGGTAGTTGAGAGGGGACTCCTGTATGCTTCTTCGGTTACGTATTCGACCACAAGTCACAATCACATTGTCGACTGTACACGCTCCAGAGCAAACTCGACGGAATAGAGTTGACGTGGTAAAAATTGTAACAAATTGAGTTTCGATCTGTGTTTGTGCTGCAGCTGAAGAGCAGTCTCCGCTGAAGTAGTTGACTGAAGCTAAGACTTTGGAGCCAAGGGGTCGTTTCTTCCCTAGATTTGAAGGATTAGGGAAATGCAATGTTAAACATTTTGCTTCTAGTGTTAAAAGAAAAGCACTTAAACACAAATTGTATTTCACCCTGTTTTTCTTTTGTATTAAACTTGTACCCATGATACAAGAGAATTTTTTTTTAACTCAACATAAGGGAGTATGCAAATTTATCTGGGATGTTTAGCTTACCGCTTTTTTGGGGGGTGATACAAAACCAATTTTACACTGACCTGACAAAAATCAATTGAGAATGTACATATATGTATACACATTTCTAGCTTTTTCTAGCTGTGTAGATTTAGTTCTTTGGAAACTAGGTCTTGCGTTTATATTCTACTACCGCGGAGTAGATTTTCGAAATTCGAGAGACCACTTAAGTCCTGGTCGGAAGGTAGGAAATTTTCAGGGACTACTCACTACTTCTAGATATTAGTGGATCAACGAAACTTCTCGTTATAATTTTTACTGCCGCGGAGTAAGTATGGTCGCAATGTTTCGGCTAGCTTGATCTAGTCATTGTCAAAAGGTATTACGAAAGCAAGGCTAAAGAACAATATCATTTGATTGAATTGTTTGCAGGAACCAATGCCAACTACAGGATAGGAAATTGACATCATGTGATTGAGAAAACTCAGTGATCTTATGGATAGAAGTCAGACCGAAAATGTATGTTTTTTATTTTTACACATGACTCAGGAAAGTACGGAAGTGTAGTGCGGCCTAATGAATAAAAAAACCAATGCTCTTAGCAAGAACGTACACAATAACTATTATAAATGTACACGACAACTATCATGTACGTACACTGTGGACTTGCCACTTTTTCTATGCAATAAAACAGACTACTCATAAAAATGTCTCGATTTGTAGAAAGAGAATTTAAAAAACCTGTTAAATATACACTTACCAGTACAATCAGGAAACTTCCCAGATGGAAACCAAACTCCATCAGAAAAACACAACAAGGACCTAACGCTGAATTTATCTGACCTGGCAATGTCGTGATTCTCATTGCAGAGCATGGTGCAACCTTCTCCAAGTGGAAACTCATGGCATGCTGTCGCACCATTTATTGGTGGCTCCAGTTTTGGGCAACGTGTCCCTAATTAAATGTAAAAGAAATTGAGCTAAACTTAAATTTTGGGCTTTAAATAATTTAGTCATTGGGGCTCAAATGGTCATCAAAGTTGCAAAAAATAATCAAAGAAAAAACCTTGCTAATATTGCTATAATGCAAGGAGTGTCTTTCTGACAGTATTATTAGTATAACAACTAACAAGGCTGTCGACCATAAGCCCGCCATATAAGTAAATGACCTAAAGAAAGGAAGCCACAAAGAGTCTTTCAAGGCCTTTTGTTCAAAGCCTGGCAAGTTCTTTCTACAGGGATGCCAGTGGCTCTTTCCCTCAGAGCCTGAAATTTTTTTTTGAAGGAAAAGGGGTCACCGCCCCCCCTCCCTCAGACCAATAAAACTATAAAAAACATAAAACTTTTTTAATAAAACATAAAGAAAAAGAAAATTCTGACCCCCCCCCCTCTCTTGCAAAAAAGGCAGGCATAGTCTGATTTTAGTCTTGAATCTTCCGTTTTTATATATCACAAATTTCAAAACGTCATTTTTTGACGATCTTACCCTCTTATTTCTGCCTTTATAGTCTTATATTTTTGTCAACCATGTTGATGGGTTCGTAATGTGAGGATCGGTTGTATAAAAAAACTTCTTTTGCTATTAAATTTTTCGATCGGTGTCAGCAACGCACATTATTGGGAGGGTCCAACAACTTACCGTCAACTCGCTTGGTGCCGCCAACTCGCCGTCAACTCTTCCAAAATAAATTTAAAATCCACAAAAGATGCATAAAACTCTACAGTGTAAGCTAAAAGGGAATTTGAAAAGTTTCAGGCTACATTTCGGTTGTAAGAATTTTGTTTTTTGATCGTGAAAAAAATATCTCTAAGCTACAAAGCCGTCGGTCGCCATCGGTCGCCATTTTGCTTTTTCACGGGCCTGTACAAAATGGACAACAGAGGGCGCTTTCCTGCATTTAAAATAGTCTTGCCTCAAGGCGTGAATGATTGGTACTGCATGTGTAGTGTGTACTGCAATTTATGTTAGTTGATCGCTGAGGCCTTAGGTCAAGACTAGTTCATACCGGCCATCTTGGAAGTGGTTGAGTTGACAGCGGGTTTTCTCTGGTCAGATGAATTACGGAGCGCCGGAATTTGTTTTCAATAAAATATATTTCTCCGGCCAAATGAAATCTGGAGCGCGGGAAATCTTTTCCAAAACTTATATTTTCTCCGGCCACATGAAAAACGGAACGCAGGAAATCTGTTTTCAATAAAATATATTTTCTCCGGCCAGATGAACTACGGAGCGCCGGAAAAGTTTTTTTTTTTCTTTTTTGAAAATTTGAAAAAGCCGGAATTCCGGCAATAGCCGGAAAACTGGCATCCCTGTTTCTAACATGCAAAATGCTAAGATTTCTTGAGCAGATCCCATGTTGGTGCAAAAGTTCTGGAGTAATTTTTGTAAGATTATTTTTTTACCATTGTTAAGTGACCCTTTCAGCAACTGCTGCTGGTCATTTTGTTTGTATCCATAAATATACAAATAAAAAATACATAAAAATTAAAATAAAAAAGATTAGGGGTGAATTGCTTTTTACATCAACCATGGCAGGCAATCAAGTAATCAATATTCAATCTCAGTCAACACTCACCACTTATTGTTACTGTAAACTTGCACAAACTGGTCTTGCTGTTATCTGTGTTGGTTGCAGTATACAGAATATTAAAAGTGCCCTGAGGGAACTCTGTCCCATTGCGATGACTGGGTGAAATATTCAATTTATCACCGGTTAACTCACGGAACATCGGCTGCAAATAACAATTGATATAAAATAATACATCATGGGGCACTTTCCTGTAAACCATGCAAACATGACGCAAAGATATATTTGTTATCACTTGTGTGCTCATGGAATAGTAGACCTTCAGCCTCCTTGGATATGGGACTTCTTAGATGTTTTACAATGTAAATTAAAACACTTTGACAAAACATAAAGGAAAATTAAACAAGCGATGACAAAATTTAGGAACAAATTTGACATGAACTTCCACTGTACCGGTTTTGCAGTAACCAAATTAAGAATGGACTATTCCGGTTTCTACTAAGCTCCGCCAACCGCCGAGCACTCCCAATGACATTCTGCACGATTCTGCCGCGCGTGCCCAATTTACGCGCACAGTTTGATTGACAGGCCGGATCGGTCCATTCCGACCAACTCCCTGCCACAAATCATGTGGCTTCTACTGAAGTTCGGCATGGTTTCAAGTTTGGAGTAGAAAGATATCAGCCGACCACAATAGCATAAAAACTAGCAAACTTTGCAATGCTTTGTAACTGAAAAACAAGTGTTTTTTTTACAGAGAGACTAATTATATCTTGCTTACTGACAAAACATTAAAAGCAAAATAAATTGCATCCATATTTGAAGTCCAAGTGACAAACTAATCTGTATCCTTTACCTTTGGCCAGACTACTTGAGTTTTTGTTGTGGTGGTGGTTATATTGATGTCATCAGGGCAAAATTCAACAAGTGGTGAATAGTCATCTGCAAAGAAGAAAACAACAAAAATAAGTTAATAAGTTAAAGTTTACAAATAAAGGAAGTATGAAAAGAAAACTCATCAAGGACACATTATTTAAACATTAATGCTAATGGTTTTTAACGCTCTAAATGTTAAAGTCCTGTCTTAATACTCATTATCATTATCACTATCCACTATCCACTATCCACTATCCACTATCCACTATCACTATCACTATCACTATTATTATTATTATTCTTATTCTGCATGAAAACGCTTACAAAGTACAAACAAAAACAAAAGCCAAGGACATACATGCCTGGAATTAAACAAGTTTACCAAAAAACTGTAGCCCGATTCAATTCCAATAAAATGGTCTGGGGAAGACATACAACTTGTGATTAAATATTTAAAGTAATAAACCAAACAAGGGAAACTGAATAAGTAAATTTGAAAACAATTTGATTGAACAAATACAAATTAATTAAAGCGGGATTCTAATCAGAAGCCGCCAACTACAGGCGCCCCTGAACAAAGATATTGACAAAAAAGGGTGACTGCCAATAGTGATTGTTATAAAAAAAGAGGGATAAACCGTTGTCTCCCAAAAAACAGTGACAGGGCTATCTATAAACATTGCCAGTGAAATGCCATAGAAACTAACACTAGTGGTTTTCTAAACCTTGGTTTGGGCTGCGGCTTTGGCTCATTTTGATTATTTTGGACATTTATCAGTTGACATTTTGCACGGTGTTTTCAAACAACAAGTAAAGTCCAAAGCAGTGGCTGGAGCCCTCGCCGAAGTTTGAAGAAAGCCCTTGGTTTCCCTCTCACCTTGAACTTCAACTCTGAAAAAACACTCCACGCTGTTCCCAGCTGCATCGCTAAACACATACGACACATTGGTGTCTTTAGTGAAGTTGTATGGAGAATCAATATTAGACGGTGTCTTCACCACGGTAAGCTTATCGTTGGAATTGTCCAAGGCGGTGGGCAGAGTGAAGAATACATTGACCCCGAGTGTCTCACCAGACATAAAGGCCACCTTGGATCCTGGGCATTTAGTCAGGTAGGGCTGCAAGATATCTTTTCAAATAAAACAACATAATGTTTTTGAAATGAAAACAAAATTGTGCTGGGAGGAGTCTTACAAAAATGCCATTTCAATGAAAGATGTTTTACCTTGTTTAATTTGAAAAATCTATACAAAATTCAGTGTATAAAGTAAACATTCATACAAGGTATGGAGAAACGCCTTTTTATTAGGCCTGGGCGAATTATTCGAATATCCGGTTAATGGCGAATAGGTTTTCTTATCTGTAACCGCGAATGCCTTTTTTTTCTTAACCGGATATTCGCATAGGGCGCGAATACCTATTTATAAACCGGATAGTTCTGTCATGACAACCAAGTAACCGGATATTCTTTTAATATCCGAATATCCGCGGACGTCGGGCGACAACTGATAAGAATGTTTTGTCTGAATCCTTATGAAACTTCTATTAAGACAGCATAAAACAGCATAAATTAAGTATTTAACTATGCTCACCTCCGTGAAGAGTTAAAACAATGACATTTCTGACGTAATTTGTTCAAAGATTACGAAAGTTTTCCTTCACGTAGAGTCAATCACGACCAAACGAAAAAAGCAAATCGCCATCTTTAAATTAGATCCGGTTATTTTTATGAATGAACCGAGTGACACTGTCTAAAACTAATATCAATCCGCCCATACGATCTCATTCACAAACAAACAGCGCCCTCTAGCGGCTAAAAAACTATTCGAATATCCGTCTAATTTCGGATAATTGGCCAGCGGTATCCGAATATCAAAATTTCACTATTTGCCCAGCACTACTTTTTATGAATACTATTAACACTATTAAGTATCACTTTTAACTTTTCAGTGCCAAGGTCGCACACGTACCATCTATTTGATGTATTCCATTATTGTACGTGCAATGTTTGCTTATGTACTCCAATTGTACATGTACGTCCCATTATTACAAGAGGGCAATATAACTTAAAACATACTATTGACTTAGGATGTACCAAAGTATTAAAGCTCAGCAAGATACACTTTAACCTTACGCTCAAAACACAAAAACAAGTCAAGCACTGATAAAAGAGTTAATGGACTGAACTAAAGTACACTGATAAATTTAACTTTTCACACATTATATCTATAGTAAACATATCTGAATGACTGGTTGATGCAATGTTTGTCTGGTGGTTTTGCATAGAACAATAAGATGTCACAATATTGAATGCAAAAGTAGGATAATTAAAAGGGCCACCGGGGGCGGTAAAATATAAAACGACAACATACTTTACATTTAACTGTACAATTTGGACATTCAAGACCTACCTCTACACTTTACTTGAAGATCATTGATGTCTGTGCTCCATGATCCATCAGGTTGACACGACACTATCATCTGACTCATGGGGTCAATCAACTCAAATCCATAATTGCAATAGAATTGACAACTTGTGCCAAAGAATGAAGAAGTTTGTTGGCAGTAAGCAGGAGACACACCACCATTTTCAGGGACCACATCCAGCAAGGGAGAGCACTTCACAACTAAGAGAAAGTTGTGAAAATTACTATTTCATTCAGCACCTACACTTGCCTTAAAATGACACACAAGACCTCTAATGATGACAAAACCATTGATCTCTAAATATATTGACTGGATAAGACAGGTTGCACCGTCATGCTTCTACGCACATGTTCTTTTAAGTTGTATGGGTGGCTAGTGGAAGTGTCGTGGCAGAGCGATTAAGAGCACCGAATTCAAACTCTGGTATTTCTGATCAGCAGAGTGTGGGTTCGAGCCCCAGTCGTGACACTTAAGCCCTTAAGCAAGACACCTAACCATTACTTCGTCCTTTGGATGGGACGTAAAGCCGCTGGTCCCATGTGTTGTGTGACGCACATAAAAGAATGCAGTGCATTTATCGAAAAAAGAAGAAGTTCGCCCCGGTGTTCCTGGCTGTGGCTGCCTTGTAAACCCTTATGAAATGGATCTCAGAATTCTTAACTTCAATAACCTACCTTTCTGTAAAAATGTCTACCAAGCGCCTTGACCTTGTTGGTAGATTCGTGCGCTATACAAGACTTTGATATTGTCATTATATTGGTGCAGAAAGCCCCTCCAACACCACTGGTTCGATTCCTGGCTAATGCCACTAATGAGTAGACTTGTGCATTGGTTCTCTTCTATGCCTCAAGGGTTTTTTCTCAGTTGTTCCCCTCCTCCCTCCAACATTTTGTTAAAATTCAAAGCAATAAAAAACCAATGTATGTTTTGTCCGGAATTTTGTTTCCTCATAACAGATTTACTTTGATTGCAGCAATTGAAATATGAAAAGGTCATTTGTGGGGTCTTCAAAACGTTGTTTTCTAGCTTTTGACAACATTTTAGATGGAAAGAAATTCTCTTTGAGGAATCAGTACTGGTATTTTTTAATAAGTAAGCTTTTCAGATTAAAAACTATCATTTATTTCTCCCAAAAGTAACAAAACTGCCAGATGTACTTACTTTGACAAGTTGGGCGTGAACTGTCCCGATACCAAGACATTGATCCGGTGTTAATATCCCTTGAACATTTAGCCGTGTCCCTCCCATTAAGAACGTACCCATCTGTACAACGAACGCGACAAGTGCTACCATAACTGTTGTTACACGATCCAATGAACTCGCCAAAGATTGGTGGATTAAGCTCAAGACATCGACGTACTAAATAAAGAATTCAATAGGAACAAAACATTTAGGTAATGGAGCAATTTAATAGCAGCTTGGTGTTACTCCACACACACACAAACACAGCACACCAGGTAAACAAAAATATGTGGCTGACGTAATGTGAATCACAATAGACTTACCACAACGACTGCCCCCGCATTTGTCAGAAATTGAATAATTCACATTGAGATTCAGAAGCTTCCAAACCGTCAATTGTGTCCACAAACAGAATTTCTTCAGGTGTTCACAAGTTCACTAATTCCATAAATAAATGTCAGAACCGCATCCCCTGTTTTTCTTTGTGGTTAATACACAAACTGATAATCATAAAGGCACTGAACACTATAGGTAATTACTCAAAATAATTGTTAGCATAAAAACCCATCTGTAAACAAGCAATGGGTAGCTGTTAATAGTACAAAACTGAAATATTTCGAAGCCTTTTTTAGGCATTTGAAGCAACAATGGTGTTTTTTCTTTTATAATTCTCTTGCAACTTTGTTGACCAATTGAGTCAAAACTTTCTCAGATTTGTTATTTTATGCATGTTAGGTAGCACCATGTGTAAATCTCTTTTAGGTATTAGTGTTGATTCAAAGAAGAACCGGTGGTTGACAACTCCTTTCAGACAACTATCAGAACCAACACTACTCCAAAGAGATTTGCACATGGTGCTACAGCAAACCTCACCTAGTTATACATGTTGTACTCTAACCACGCAAAGTTTCAAAGACTGCTACAACTCCATTATCAATCAAAGTTAGACTTTAAGTGGGATTACCAAACAAAAAATGAAGTCAGTCAAACTATAAAGTCAACATTTTTCACCTTTCACAGCAACTTCAAAGTTACAGTATGCCTGGTTTGCTGCAGTGTCAACTGCTGTGCAATTGATGTAATGGTTGCCCTCAGTAAGCAAAGCTGGCTGTTGTAGGCTGCATTTTACAGATGGTGTTTCACCAGAGTTATCTGTTGCTAATACCTTCCACTGTACAGTCGCCTCTAATGAGCTTTCTGGGAGGTATGTGGTGAAATCCGTTGGACACGTGGTGAAGTGTGGCTTTTCATAATCTAGAATTTCGAATATGAAAAGAAAGTGTACATGATTGGTTATTAAGCACCAAATATTTAATTAAAATCTTAATACTTCATGAGGTTGGTAAATTAGTTTTTGAACAGGTACAGTTCAAAAACTTAAACAGCTATTATTTATAGAATGCATATAAAATTGAGCGACAGCTAGAGTATCAAGCAGTTTTGTTTATCTACTGCTCATAAATGTAAAAGTGAGGCTTACGAAAGGTGCTCTATAAATCCATTTTTACTGTTTTTAAAGAGAAAAAATTTGATTTCTCCAAGAAAACCTGCAAATAAAAAGGCTTTTAAGATCTGTGCCATAAGATGTTCAAGTTAGTTTTCAATCCCACCATGACACAAAAGTTTCTGTAATTTCTTTCATTAACATTTTTCAAGGGCTAGCGCAATGGTCTAGTGGTAAGACATCTGCTCTAGGTCATGGGTTCGAGTCCCACTTGGGTGATTTGCCTGTGGATTTCTTTCACAAAACTCAAGAAAGTACCGAGTATACAGTGATTTACACACACTGATGTAAGGGTTAAAAGAAACTTTATATTCTGTATCTCTGATGCAAACTAACAAACTATTTAAAATTCTTACCAATGCATTTGATTTCTGTAATATTCTGCGACCAATCTCCACTACCAAGGCAAATGACACTGGTGTATAGAAGGTTCACTGTGTAGCCAGACTTGGAGCAGCGTAAAGAGCACTCATCATTATAATCTGGTGAGATTAGACATTCTGCTGGAACTATTTCTAAACCGGTTGCTGGAACTAATGGTTCACATTGACGTTCTGAAATTAGTGTTTAAAAATTTGATTTTTAAATTATTATTTTCCAATACAAAAGACATGTTTAAAATTCAAACCTTATATACTTCCACACATACATACATGTATTTTTAGAGTGTTCTACAAAGATCTGAGCATTTCACAAAATCCGACGTAAAAATACTAACAAACAATTCATTGATGTAGATACAAAAAGTATCGAGTAAAATGATATAGGGCACTTGTATATTCAAATTCAACAAACAACAACCATTTACCTTCACATCTGAAATCCACAATATCCCATTCGCCGTTTGCACGACATCTAGACTGTGAGGAACCAAGTCCACCATATCCGTATGGGCAGTCCCAGAAACAGGTGGTGCCCAGGAACTCGGAGGCTGGTGGGAAATGACGACAGCCAGAGCGTATCACCTTCTCGTCGTTAGCCAAAGCTGGGCAAGTTATTGCTGAAAATCATACACAAAAATTAAAACTCACAGACAGTAGATACATGCAGACAGCAACTGCAACAATGCAAACCAAATACATGTAGACTGCTAAAAATGATTATTATAATAAAACTTTCTAAAATTAACCGACTGTATTTATATAATGAAATTATTCCATACTCAAATATCAGTATTCTAAAATCTGGTATGTTCTTTGCTTAGGATGAAGTCTTTAGAACATGTAGGCTGTTCAATTTTAGAACTTTGAGGCATTGGACACTCCTATGTAAATCTCATAGGGTGAGTGTTGGCTCTGAAAAGAGCTGCTTTGGTCTTGATGTTTCAAACAGTATACTCTGCTCTGAAGACGAGCAGAGTATACTGTTCGAAACGTTGATACCAAAGAGCCAACACTCACCCTGAGAGATTTAAACATGGTTGTACAAGCAAGTTTACTATTTATTTATAGTTTCTTCTTATTTCTCCACACCATGCAAAGCTTCAAACAACTGACAAAATCTTACATCAAGGGCCTGAAAACTAAAACCAACAGACAAAACCTTACATATCACGGGCCTGCAAACTTGAACCAACTGACAAAATCTTACATATCACAGGCCTGCAAAACTAAAACCAACTGACAAAACTAAAAGAGGGAGACCTACAAAACTAAAGCCACCTGATAAAAATCTTACGTTTGCATAATGGAGTAGCACCAGACCAAGCTACTTTGCCCTTGACTTGCTCGCATGTCCTACTCTCATCACCAAGTAGATTGTACCCCTCATTACATGAGAAGTTACATGTGGAGCCCAAGATAACACTTGGGCACTTACTGAGAGATCCACTGGCTGGGGCTTCCAAAGTGAAGCAGCGAAGAACTATCATGATCATAGAATGAAACATAAAAATCATTTTGCAAACCTGGAATATTTTCTTTTTGACAGACATAATAGCATAGTGGAAATGTTAACTATATCAATTATTTATTTTTTAAATTATTATTAATTTATTAAAAATTCAATCATCTAGCCCAAGAGCAAAATACATCATTCGGTCGGCTAGCAGATTTGTCAGCAACAATTGACAGCAACACACGATGATTGGCGGCAAATTCAAAATGGCAACTCGCAGCTTAACAGAGCTTGCAGTAACCCACTATTCGTCATAGTGTGCGCCGGCCTTAAATGACTGATTCAATAGTGGTTTTGGTACAAGCATCTTACCTTGGACAGTAATGTAAACTTGACAGCTTTTGCTATTCATTGCTTTATCATTTGCAATATAATTCAGGCTAGTGAACCCCTCAGGAAATGATGATCCTGATGCCAGGTGACGAGAGCTGAATGGACAAATGAAAACAAATATATAGTAAAGTTATAATAAAAAAAAACAACAGTAGGTGGGCTTATAAGCAAAATAAAGTAAGACTTTGAACTTGTCCAGCCTCAGTGTATTTGATTTGAACTAAGAAGAAGACCCCTTGTAAATGATGTAAAAAGTGCCCTCATTTGGTCAGACGAAGGACTGTCATTGGCTCACAGTTATTCATACTCATGTTAGAGGAAGTACTATTATTGGCTGAGAGTTTGTTACCCCTCTGGACCCAATTTCATAGCACTGTTAAGCACAAAAGATTGCTTAGCATGAAATTTCTTCCTTTATAAAAACAGGATAACCAACCGAATTTCCACGTGATTTTCAGGATAAGCAAACAACAGCTGAATACCAGTAACAAGCAGTATGCAACAAATGGAAATTTGCTTTGTAATCCTGTTTTTATCAAAGAAGAAATTTCATGCTAAGCAAATTTGTCTGCTTAGCAGCTCTATGAAATTGGGCCCTGGTATGATTTCTTAAGCTAAGAACAGCGCCCTCATTAAAATTAGAAAGAAAGAAAAACTATCACTGAATGCAAGTTACATGCACATGGCACATACACAAATGCGTTTCTTTCTTTTTTTGTACTATGGGGAAAAAACTCTCAATGAGAGCAAAACGAGTTGAGGGCTTTACCTAATGTGAACATTTACAAAACCGGAATTATCTGTGGCTGTTGGTGTCTTAAAATAAACAAAGGCTTCTCTCATCTGCTTTGGAGCTGTCTTTGTAAAGTTTAGTGGACAATTGTCGTCAAATACTGGTGGCTCTTGATCTGAATCAGAGAGAGGAGACAGAGAAATAATTTTTAAATAAAATGTTGCTGTCATTTAAAATAATAAAAAAAAAAAAAATATGAAGTCACATTAAAAATGTTAAGTTCCTTTGTTCAAAGGGTTGTTGAACAATGTTTTGGTGACTGTATATTCAGTGTTGTATGAATACCAGTCTATTACTACATTTAGGAAGCCTCTCAAACACTTCTCTATATACTAGCGCTTTGATCTCCCTTTAAAAGCACTTTACTTATTATTATCACAGTCTATATATGCGTTCAATTAGACAACCGAAACAGATATCGTCTCTCCCTTTAAAGCAATGGGTAGATTATTGTCTTACCAATACAAGACACTGTTGTCGGGCTGCTCCACACACCGTCAGCATTGCAAGTTGTAATGGAAGACCCTTTCAAGGTGAAGCCATCCACACAAGTGAAAGTACAACGTGTATCGAAAGGCAAATCAGATTCAGTGGTGCATTCTTCTGGTTCAATGGCGCCATTCTCTACACTCAGAAAGCCTCTGCATGAAACAGCTGTTTGGCAGGATGCAATTATTATTTTACAAATTGATGGGCCCAATTTCATAGGGCTGCTTAAGAAAACATTAGCAGGATACCAGTCACAAATTGTACTTGTCCCATGGTAGTTTGGTTGGTGACTTTATTCTGGTAAGCAAAGTTTTGTTGTGCTTACGAGCAGCTCTATGAAATTGGGCCAAGTTCACCTCTGGCAGGGAATGCCCAAGTTGTCAACATGTTCAAGGTCGTCAAGACATGCCCACCTATAAGACACTCTAGCCTCAACTATTCAGTATGTGGAGTCCTGCTATTATTGTTCTATTATTCATTTTTTTAAAGTGATTCTCTATGGGGTACCACTTTAACAAAGGCAACATTGTGGGGTAGCATTGTTCCATTATTAAAAGTACCCTGTAAATTGCATTGGGCTATGAGAGAATTCTTTATTCAACCTTGACCCCACAAGGGAATTCTTTAGAAAAAATTAAAAGAACAACAATAGACTGTGTAAGTCTCACGCTCACCGGAGCGAAAAAACACCACAAATGAAGAACTTATTTTTTGTATGAAATCAAATCTTTACTTTAACTTATTCTTTATGTCGAATCTGAACAACAAAAATCATTACAGTTTGTTTAAATTAGTTTTAGCTTTTAAAACGAGTATACAATTAATAGGGTTTTAGTTTATGTATAGACAAAAGTAAAACTCTAGGACTAGGATGTTTAATTGATCTTAAATTGTTTGAAACCCCCGTTGTAAATCTACGCCCGAATGTGAAACTACTAAAAGCTGGTTTATACACAGACGCCACTGGTCGTGAGGGCTTTAGATTAACACGTTACGCAGTTTAAAGAGGAAAACGACGCCTAATCGACCAATGAAAAGACTTTCCACCCCACGCGACCAAAACAAGCTTCTGCTTAAGTTTCGTGATCGGAGATGGGCACAAATTCTTAATTTGTTTCAAGTAACCTGACCTGCATGAGGTCAGGGTTAAATATCTGTTTTTCTGCGCCATTTCTTTGAATTTATTTTTACTTTTATGTATGTTGTTAATTAGTACTACATTTTCAACAACATAATTTATGTAATTTTTATGGTCATAAGGTACGTTAAACTAAAATAATGGCCGAAACAAAATCTCCCCAACGTAAAACTCCATTAGGTTGGGACTGGTCTTGGAAGTTCAATTTCTCGCGAGACTTACACAATCTATAGCAGGATCCAACAAACGGATCCGTAAGGTTGGGTGTGTGTTTGTAATGAGTAGGTATACACATTCAAACCAGGGACCTATAACAAAAGAGGACAATAGGGTCCAGGGTTTGGGAAAGGTCCACAGTTGGAAAACGTGTACAAAACCAATGGGGGCTGTTGCAAAAAAGGGACAATAGGAGGTCCATGGTTGCAGCCATACACAAGCTTGTGTGTGTATGCATGTGTCAGTAACAATGAGCAAAGTTATACAGTAATTCACACTCTGATGGTTACCGCATTCATCGGTGTGTGCTTTTTTTCAGCAACATTTTGTGTTTCGGCAGTTTATTCTACTGTAGAGACATCTTCATTTTTATCAAAAAGTCACAAATAAGTTGAACTCTTAATAATTGAAAATCATCTCAGAATGAAATATGTTGTCATGACAAAAGCTTTTGAATGATGAATTTGAGGTGAAGTTACAAACTTTGGAACTGGAAATGGCCAAAACTTTAGGAAGTGCAGCAGATTAAAATGCTTTAGGATGATAGAAATTTGAAGATCAACTGTCCTACCTTCACAAGAAAACTCATCTCCTGTCCACATTCCATCAGCAAGACATGTCCGTGTGGTCCTACTTGTCTGGTTCCTATGGTAACCCCGATCGCAGACAAAAGCACACGATGTTTGGTAATCTACCTCAGTGCCAATGCACCCTGATAAGTAGGCATTAGTGAGGGCTGGAACCTTGCAGGTACTTGCTGGAACCAACATACATTTGGAAAAACTTATCTTTATAGATGTTATAAATTTGCATTGGGGGTAAAGAATATCATTTGGTTTTACCCTAAAGCCCGGTTCATACATCCTGGGAATGCGAATGCATTACAACTTTTGTCGCCACAAATTCGCAACAAATAATTCGCAACAGTTGATCTGAACTGTGCTCACTTGCTGCGAACACTTGCTGCAAACACAGCCATGTTACGTCAAAATTCGCTACGAATTCGCATTCACAGGAAGAATGAACCGGCTTTACACTGATGTGTGTAAGCACTATATACTCAGTACTTTCCCGAGCTCTGTGAACAAAAATATTACTGTTTCACAGAAAAACATATCACAATTTTCTCCAGAACTTAAAGAAAAGCTTCCAGAAGTAGCTAGAGTGACAGGTAGTACAATTGATTACACATTTGCATGGATATTTAATCAGCAGAATATTAGTGAGAGACACTTTAATCAAGTTTAAGTCCGTTTTCAACAGGTTGTATTGTTATTACTAGCTGACGTGTAGGGAAGTTGTCAACACTGTCACTTAAATAATTGTTCCACCATTCAAATTGTCACCTTTTTCTGTTTTCAGTTTTGTCACTGCCTTTCGAAGTGAACAGGCTGTGTGAGTTTTTTACTCACACAATTTAATTAATTTCCCTCCACTCCTGCCCTAAAGGTCTTGTCAGTCATCTTAGTATACTTGTCATTGTGGTATGTTTTTTTTTACAGGATTCACACAGTGTTTCTGTTTTGGGGGTTATAGTTGCAAGTAAATGTACTTTGTCAATTTATTTCTTTCACTTTGTACACCTTGTTCAAGGAACTTACACGCCCATTCGTAATATTGAGTTAAAGTATTGTAACAATAAGTTGTGTTAGCGCTCTGAGGTTCCCTAGGGGCTAAGTCCGACCTCATGTCTCAAGGTGGAATTTTACAACTTAACTAATTGAATGATGGGTTAACCTTATTGTGTAAGGTATGACTAGTTTCAATAATTGTTTTAGTGCATTCTGACTGTGTGCCCACGTGATTGGAGTCAGGTGGGCACGCAGATTATTGTTTGGCCAGGTGCCAGTTAACAAATATAAATTTTGTGCGCCAAATTAGTAATAGGGGCGTGGTGCCCATTAATGGTTGTGTCACGTGTACATTGGAAGAAGAAGCCATGTTGGCCAGATTTGTTGTGGTGTGGCAATTGTTTGCCAATTAATTACTTTGGGCGTGGTGCCCAGTAATGGTTGAGGTCACGTGTTCATGGGAAGAAGACTCCAGGTACTAGGCAAATTTGATGAGTGTTATGTGGGCAGAAGAAGCCAAGTACTGGCCAAACAATTGTGGGGTCATGTGTACCAGAAGCTATTTTTATGTGTGTGACTGGCTAGCCATAAGTTTTTCAGCAACCTTCACAATTTTTGTTTTGGAAATAAAACAGTTTTCAGAGGCTGTGGCAATCAATCAAAATATAATTTGTTTGCTTGTTTTATTCGTACTGAGTATAAATGTGTATAATCTGAAATCAAGCATGCTAACCATGGATATTCATAATGCCATGTTCACTCAAGTCAACAGGCCGAGCAGTTAAGAGCACCAAATTCAAACTCTGGTGTTTCTGATCAGCAGAGTGTGGGTTTGAGTCCCAGTTGTGCCCTTAAGCAAGACACTTAACCATTGGTTCGTCCTTCAGATGGGATGTAAAGCCATTGGTCCCAGGTATTGTGTAACGCACATAAAAGAAACCAGTGCACTTATCGAAAAGAGAGGGGATTCGCCCCCGTGTTCCAGGCTGGATTAGCAGCATATTGCGTTTAAGGGGTAGATCAAACATAGTCCCACATACCTTGCAGGAAATCTTGTATGTTAATGCACCTTGAGCATTATTGAGTGGCGGATATATGCACACTTTATAAGAAGCCACTATTATGTTAAAATATCAACTTACGGATGCAGTCTACATCTGTGTCTTCCCAGAAGCCTAGAGTCGATGACGATTGCTTCTTGTTACATCGAATCCTGACGTCACTTCCTCCAGGTGACAGAGTGTAGCCTTCCAGACAGTCTACTTTACAGACAGAGCCATACACTGTGGACTGGTCACAGTCACCGTGTCCAGAAAGAAGGCTGGTCTCGCTGTTCCGTGGTCCAAACAATGGTGGGCATCTAGTTACTGCACAAAAACAAAGAACTGTGATGACAATGGGAGACTTTGGGGGATTTTTTAAGTTGGCAGCACTAGCTTATACCCAGAGCTACATGTATGGAAATATTTCAGAAACTGCATGACGTGTTTGCCACTCATACCAAAAGGCCTGTTTTATGGCTATAGCTGTTGCTTTCAATTAGCATGGGAATAAAGTTGGCTGATGCATGGATGCTTACCTAGTACACTGACAGAGAGGACACAGGATGCTACGTTACCACTGGTGTCTTCTCCTTCATAAACAAGTAAATGAAATCCTTCTGAGAGTATCGTGCTCCTATTGGCTGCCACTTCCATGTCATTTATGGTAACCAAGTTTGCTATGACATCTCCGCTAGCATCAGTGGCCTTTATATGGGGCCAAAAAAAAGGGGTCGTTGAAAATGATATTATGCCTAACAAATATATTTTGTTAAACAAGGAATGTACATTATGATTAGGATGTGTCATTAGGGCCTAATTTTGTGGCTCTTATACCACAGAATTCTGGCTTACTGCATCGTATAACGAGTGTGATTCTATGAAAACACAGAAATGGGCCCAAGCAGCTACCCACATCCACCATTTGCCACCAGTATTTCCATACTTCTATAAAAATTAACCCCTAATATGGTCAGTGTGCTACATGTACATGTCATAGGTCAATTGCTTTTGATTTATATGATTCTTGTCATCACTTCTATAACCAAATTTATGCAATAAAAACACGAACAGCATATTCCACCAGACAACTTCCAATTCATAAACTAACAACACTTGCTGTATATACCTGTACAGGCTCCCATCCGTAGGTGTTACCAGTGAAGGTGGTTCCCTGCTCAGCATACAGAGTGATAGAAGCTGGACACTGCACCAATGGTGGTGTTATATCTGATGACAAAATGTTGATATCATATAAACCACAAGGGAAACTGACTGGGTAAATTTTGAAATGATTTTTGGGTTTGAACAAAGAATTGACTAGAGTGGGATTCGAACCAACGACCTCCGGATTAGTGAGCCGGCGCTCTACCAACTGAGCTATCTGTAAATCAGATGCTTGGGTCTTTCATTTTTATTCATCCTGAACACAACCGGAAACAACCTAGGCGGTATTGATCTCGCGTAATCTCGTTTTTAAGACTAAAGGAGGTCTGGAATTTGGGATTAAATAAAAGTGTCATGATCTCTGTGATTTTAACCACTGATTCTAGCCCTCTTTATCCATGGACCATGACACCACCATGAGCGCATACATGCCTGGTGCTTTCTGCACCAAGCACCATCCCCTGTTTTAGCGTACAACCAGAAGGATTCTTTTCAGTGCTCATGAAATAAGTGCGTGTACACTTTGTCTTCCAGCAGAACAGGCTTTGGACACGTTTGGTAATTACTCAAAATGTATATTAGCATAAAAAACTTACTTGGTAATTAGCAATAGAGAGTTGTTGATAGTATACAAAATTGTGAGAAACGATTCCCTTTCAACAACATAGTTTTTCGAGGATGAGGTAATTTCTCACTCAAGTTTTTGACTTGCTGAGGCATCTTAAGCACACAAATTTGTGCAACAAGGGATTTTTTCTTTCATTATTTTCTTGCAACTTCCATGACCATTTGAGCCCAAATTTTCACATATTAGTTATTTCATGCATGGTAATTGGGATACACCAAGTGAAAATATTGTTCTTTGACAATTACCAGTGCCTTAAAGTGGTAAAAACTAACTGACTTACCAATGCATTGAAGAGGGGTCCCATCCCAGAGTCCATTTAACTGACACATTCTACTCCCTGTACCAGTGCTGGTGAATCCTGATGCACAACTCATTTCACATACTGTCTCGTACCTCTGTAGTTGGTCCGTCTCCATTACCTCAATATTTTTATGGGTGCAGGTAATTGGCATGTAGCCTTGGCTACTGGGGATTTCTAGGGGATTACATTGGACCTCTGTTAAATGAAAAAAAGCAAAATACATCAAGTTTAACGTTGAACAGTTGGATAGCACTCACATGTGCGAGTTAACAATAATAATAATAATGACGTCTTCAATATCACTGGTATCCACAAAGGTGCTCATGGAGCTTGCATTAGTAATAAAATTCCTTTGTGGATCATCTTCTCTTGACACAGAGAAGCGGTGAACAGGGGGAGCTGCATAACATAAAAACAGCAGCAGTAGTACAATCTCCTTCAAGCTGTATCTCATGATTCAGTGTGTAGAGCAAATATTTACATATCAGCAACTTACTTGATCTGTTTCAGTCACAGAAAAGTACTTACGATTCAGGATTATAATAAATTCTCTGGAATTTTGCGCAGTTTATAGGTTTCTTAAATAAATATCAGAACAACCAAAATAACGTTACAGCCAGTGTTTCACCCAGATTAAAACATTCCTCTTATTAAAGGGATGATCCTGGCATGAAATTCTTATCATCAGTGAGCTTTCCAATTGAAACTAAAAACAAACCTGAAGGCGCACACTCTGGCAAACAACATAGATTGGCCAACATAAGCACAGATACACTACTAGTAAATTTCAAATGTAAATTCTACAGCACAAACTTCTTCATACATGTACCTTCACATGTGACTGTATTTTTGTCCCATACTCCAAATCCATTGCCATCATCAGTGCATGTTACGTATGTGGGCTGTGTTGGCATGAATCCTTGGTTACATATCAGAGTACATGTTGTGCCAAAAACCTCTTCTTCGTTAGGGCAGCCATTTTTGATACCGTTCTCAGGTTGAAGTAACTCACTGCTGTCACAAGTTACAGCTAAAATTGAAAGAATTGAAAGAAGTTAAAACTGACTATTTAAAGGGTTTTGATACCTTTAAATCACGTTCTTTGCCACTCACTGTGAATTAAGATGTATGTTATGTAACTTCCCTGTAGAAGTTTCAGCTTCATTAGTCGTCAAGCTTTTGATTCGAGAAAAAAAGTGAAAATCACAGAGCAATGTTTTGTAATTATACATTGTACATCCTAAAATAATTTTTGTGACATTATTTACTCATTTCTCAAAAACTAAAGCAACTCAGCAATATTTTAAGGGAAGCTTTCTATCATTATCTTCAAAATGTATTGGTTTATTGTAAATCTGTAGACATTGTGTTTTATGTTGTACAAAAAAGTACCCAAACCTTTAAATAACAAACAACTGTTTAAAACCAAAAAGTACAATCGTCAGATGGAGGCAGATCCTAGCAGTACTTGCAGGAAGGTTTTAGTGCGGACAAATTGTTTGAAATAAATAATTAAATAAATACCTTCACAATGTGGAAACATCGACTCCCATTGACCATCAGATCCACAGTTGACCTCTGCTGACCCTGTCAATGCGTGACCATTTAGGCAGGCATAGTGACATCTAGAGCCTGCAGGTACCTGGTCAGTTAGTGGGCACTCATCTTGGTTCGTTATGAAGGCGTGGGGAGCAACATAGGCTCGTGGGCAGGTTTGTTCTGATCACAGGAGTCAAAAAGATTGATTGGACATTAAAGAAACACAACCTAGAGAGGGCTGGGTCATTATCTAGATGATTCAGTTGTAATACGATTTTATGGACACAAGCACAATGTAGGGCCAAAGTGCAAAGCATCACGCTTGCGAGCGTGAAAGATTGCGAGCGAGCGTGAAAGCTTGCAAGCGTGAAAGATTGTGAGCACAAAGCATGCTTACAATTGAAAGATTGTGAGCACAAAGCATGCTTACAATTGAAAGATTGTGAGCACAAAGCATGCTTACAATTGAAAGATTGTGAGCACAAAGCATGCTTACAATTGAAAGATTGTGAGCACAAAGCATGCTTACAATTGAAAGATTGTGAGCACAAAGCATGCTTACAATTGAAAGATTGTGAGCACAAAGCATGCTTACAATTTGGTTTCAAAATCCCTACTCCGCAATATGGGGTGTTCTATGTTAAAGTTTAATCTTCCTGTTTTTATAAATGTGATCTGTACAATTTAAAATATTACAAATTTTTATTTTATAATCCTTCCCTTTAATGTTTCCCTGCATTGCAATACCTACATTTACCACTTTTACGGTCCAGGACTGCTGGATACTGACCATCCTCTGTCCTTACCACTTAACTCCTTTTGGTTTACAACCACCAATTGTTTCTAAAATAGAAATCTTGATTGGCAATAATTGTTCCCCCTTTTCTGGATCCCATCTTAATCCTTTTTTCCTCTCTTTTCTATAAATGGATATGTAAAAGAAGGTCCAGTCAGTGCCCATGAGCAAGGCACTTAACAATAATTGCTTCAAAAAGGTTTGGAAGGTAGGGCATTCTGCTCCACCAGCCATGCCTAAAACCTTACTGTGAAGGGGGTAACCCTGTTTCAGCCCGATGAATAGATGGCAACGTGCCCCTGGTGGCAGTTTGATCTGGGCCAATAGCCCAAAATAGTTAAGTGTAGTAGCCCTCACCATAAAGTGTCTGTCCTACCTTATGAATTGGGCGAACCTCATAAAATAAAAATGTAAATTATTTTTAATTCAATTCAATTCAATTCAAAAACGATTTATTAAAACATGTCTCACAGTTAAAAACTGAATTGCACATGTCAACATCATATGTTAAAAAAATAACATCAAGTAGAAGTTAACAAAGAAAATGATATTAAACAAGAAATTATTTTGTATACATCAAAGTTCAATATCCCGTTTCAATAATTTATGTCAGCTAAACATAATGAAGGCCCATTTACTTTTGCACTGAGTGTCATAACCTTCCCAGAATCCTTCACTTTCTCCGGCCTGTGCATGACATCTTCGAACTCTACTCCCAACCACCTGGTAACCAGCATCACACTCAAATTGGCACCAAGAGCCATAGGTAGTTAAGCAAGATGTGTTTCCAAAGAACATGCCATTTTCTGGAGGAGTTAACTGCGGGCATGTGAGAACTGGAGACAAGAACAATATAGAAAATCTGTCAAGCCAAATGCAATAAATGTGCAAAATTTTGCAAACCTTGCCCTTCCGCATACCAAAAGCTGCATATATGAAGGACATTCAAGGTACTGCAATTATATTACAATTTATAAGCAAAGAAAATTACAAATAAGAAGTTCACACAAAACATTAGTTACCAAAACTAATTTTCTGTTTTATGTTATTTTGTTGACATTTTACTAACAAAGTTGTATTAAGAGGAAACATGGTCACTGGCAAAGAATGCAGCAGTGAGTATTTGGGTATTGTACCTGTGCAGTGGGGCTGTTCAGCACTCCATGTACCAGTAGCTGAATCCACCTGTTGCATGCACTCATTAGTCTCTTCTCCATCCAAAACATAGCCCGGTGAACAGGAAAAATGACATACAGAGCCATAAATGAACAGCGACGTGCATCTCATTATCTGAGCTGGTCGAAATAGGCGAGTTGGACACTGAATGACTAGAAATAAAAAGGACAAACTATCAAGTTTGCAATAGAGCTCAGTTGCTATAAAATACCTCTTACCTTGCACTCTTACCATTTCCCTGCTGGTGGTAAAAATTGAACAAAAATGTGCTTGTTGACGATCATTTCGGCCAATTCAAAAGAAATCCAACAAAAAACCCAACAGAGAGGCTACGTCTCTGACCAGGGCCCCTATTTCAGAGCTGCTTAAAGTACAAAAAGAAGTTAAGCATAAAAACAATTACACTTACCAGAATAAGATTACAAGCCAAACTACCATGCCACAAGAATAAATGGGACTGGAATCCTGTTTATTAGCAGTAAAATTGTAAAGCAAATTTGCTCCTTAAGCAGCTCTTTGAAATTGGGCCTGCTACTAAAACTAACCTTGAACAACGACAGAGAATTCACAGGTCGCTCTGTTGCCACTTCCATCCAGGGCTTCATATTGGATGATGTGTGACCCTTTGCCAAATGTTCCTCTGGGTGGTAGGCCTGCTGTCTGCACAACCTCCACTTTGGTTTTGGAGTTGTCAGCAGCAGTGGGCAGCTCCCAGCTGACACTCGTAAAGGTCTCTCCAGCATTTGCATAAGCGTTTGCACTCTTAGGGCAGGTCAGACTGGGCTTTTGTTTGTCTGTAAAAAAAAAAAAAAAAAAATATCGAAAGACGAATATCTTATTACTTAAACAATGTTTTTATTATAATTTTTTTAAAAGTGCATGTATTTTATCACTAAGTACCTTTAAAAACAGTGTTTCACTATACAATTTAGTCCTGTTTAATGAGGGATTACTTACCAACACATTTTGGATGTGAGCCAGTCCAATGTCCTGCCTGGTCACAGACTCTCACCCCTGTTTGCCCCTGAGCAATACTAAAGCCAGGCTGCTGGCAGAAATGTGTACAGATGCTATTGTACTCAAACCCCTTGGTGCAGTTTACTCCAGTCAAAGTGGGACAATTAATTGCTGAGGATGCGTGATGAGAGTAGTAGGAGAGAGAGATTGGAGACAGTCATGGATTAGTCAAAACATGTTAGTTCAATCTTATGGGGACAACAATGGCTTGACAACGTTGTAGTTTAATACATGGAAAGCAGATTTTGATGTCAAGGCTGAAGAACAAAACATTTATAAGCTACATCTTACTTTAAACATAGTGGCCTGGTGCAAAAACTCAAGTATTGGTGCTGACAGAACATGGGTTTGATTCCGCAAACATTAGGGTGACATGGTCGAGTGGTTTAGAGCACCGGATTCAAGTTCTGGTGGTTAAGTCATTGGAGTGTGGGTTCAAATCCTGGTTAAGGCACTTGCGTACTTGAGCAACATGCTTTAACTTTAATGTTTTCTCTTCACCCAGGGGATATAAATGGGTACCTGGGAGGCTAGAGGTTGATTTTGTGCATGAAAATGCCACTGGAAAGCCACGGCAGCTCAAGGCAGTATACGCCCAGGGAGCTGAGAAAAAGGAATATTTATTGGCCCAATGACCAGGGCAGGGCACTTATGAAAAGTACATTGAGAGTTGAGACGATATTGTGAAATGCGCTTTAAGAACTTGTTATGAATATTTTACATTTATCCATATTTGCAATGTCCAGTGGATGGGAACAAAACCATAGGTCCCATGTGCTGTGTGTATAATGCACGTACAAGATACACTTACAACTCCTACAATCATATGAAATATAGAAAAATAGAAAAAAACACTTACGGTTACATTCTGGCATAGAGTCCGTCCACATTCCTTTTTTGTTGCAATGTCTTGAATCTTTTCCACTAATGGAGTGCCCACTAATGCATTTGATGGTACAGATGGACCCGTACCGGTTGCCATGTGAACAAACAACAATCCCATTGCTCACTGAAGGGTGTTCACTACATTCAGTTTCTGAAAAGAAAAATTTTCAAACATATTTACGCTTGTCTAAGGTACTGTAGAACACTTTTCTTTGAAGGGATTATAAAACAATTCTTACAACACTAAAAGAAGACACTGTCTCATAATTTACAAGTAGTAACAGGTAACGAAAAACCTGATTACAAACCATTGAGCCACCAGTGGGCTTGAAGCCCCAAAACTTTCTTACGATGATATTAGTTAACATGCAAAGTTTAATTGTGGTGTCATAGGAAAATTTGTCACCCGGAGATTCTGTCCCCCACATGGAAAATTAACATGAGCTGGGGGAGGTTGATTCAAAAGAGGGCGCTATCAGAAAAAGTTCGTGTACACAGTTTGCAATAAGGGGGACAGAATCTCCTCACACAGTGTAAATAAAAACTGAAGGTGATTTGTGCAGTGTCTACATGCTTTTCTGGACATTTAGAGCATTTCAGAAAAAAACAATTCTCTGGAGGATTGGTAATCTGGTATGAACTTTAGAATCAGTGAGCTTACAGAGGGAAATATGTCTCTGGAGGATTGGTACTGGTATGAACTTTAGAATAACTGAGCTTTCAGATGGAAATATTTCTCTGGAGGATTGGTACTGGTGAACTTTAGAATCAGTGAGCTTTCAGATGGAGACATTTTTCAAGAGAAGGATTGGTACTGTTATGAATTTTAGAATAACTGAGCTTTCAGATGGAAATATGTCTCTGGAAGATTGGTACTGTTGAACTTTAGAATCAGTGAGCTTTCAGATGGAGACATTTTTCTAGAGGAGGATTGGTACTGTTATGAGCCCGGATTAATTTCAAACTTCTCGTCATTATTTTCAAATGTATCCACTCTATAGCACCTTCATATCTTCAAGAACTCATTTCTTTCAAATCATCCGCCTATGCCACCCGCTCATCGTACAACAAAACACTTCTTCACATCAGTAAAACTAAATCACGCGCAGGAGATCATGCCTTTGAAGCCGCTGCTCCCCGGCTCTGGAATTCACTTCCCCGCAACATCCGGGAAGCCAACACACTGGAACGGTTCAAAAATATGCTCAAAACCCATTTATTTGTTTAATCTGGCCGTTTTTGTTTTTGCTTGTACTGTTTTTTGTGTCTTTGTCTTTGCATTGTTTGTTTCTTTGTATATTGTAAAGTGCTCCGTTCTTTGTGGGATGCTATATAAATGCTTTCACTATTATTATTATTATGAACTTTAGAATCAGTGAGTTTTCAGATGGAGACATTTTTCTAGAGGATTGGTACTGATATTCTTTAGAATCAGTGAGCTTACAGAGGGAAATTAATCTGCCTTAGGAGGTTGATAATATTATAACCAATGTTGTGCTTTGTCTTGAATTATGAGGCTAACACATGGATATAACATGTGGTATTCCATACACTCACCTGTGATCCTGATAGTAAAGTGGCAGATGTCATGGTTTATGTTTCCCTTCTCATCTTTTGCCTTGTAGTGAATAGTGTATGGACTTCCTGAAGCTGAAAACAAGCTTCCTGAGTTTAAGTTCTGGTTCAGATCAGAACGATACACGCTACTGGAGTAATTAAAGGAATCAAACAAGCATACATCAAACCTGTTGTGTATTGAGAATTAGATCTTTGGTTCGCTGGTCAAGGAAAAAGCTTTATGCCATCTGTCCCACTTTTGAATTTTATTGAAGTGGGAATCTAAAGTTCCTGATATGCAAAGCCACTCAGAAAGTTCTTCTTTTCAGGAGTCTCCCTTCCCAATATATTTTGTATACATTTTTTGGAATATCTAATATCAATTAACATCAACGGCATAATTAACAAAACATTAATGACTTCAAAGTTTTTGGTACAGTTACTTTAGATTCTTTCTTCACACTTTTGTGTTTCCAGCTCTGCTGATTCTATTAGTAAATTTTTTTTGTTGCCCGCCCAAGGTGAAGGGAAACGCATCGCCTTCGGAGGTACATTTAAATGTTAGGGGTTTGACTCCTGAAGAAGAAACACAAGGGAAACTCCCATGGGGTGTAGTGATCACAACTGTATCAGCCTAGAGCCCAGGCAATCCACACCACTTAACATTATAACAACTAAATCTGTTCAGCCTATTACTGAATCAAAGGTAAATCAGTTCAGAAGATGGATTCAAGACCAATCATGGTCCGATGTTTACAATGCAAATGATGTCCAGTCTAAGGCAGATGCCTTCTACCATGTGCTCAATGAGGGTATTGATCTATCCTTCCCAAGAAAGACTGTCCGTTTACATGGCAATGATAAACCGTGGATGACTGACAGAGTTAAGGCCCTCATTCGGCACAGGCAGAAGGCGTTTGCATCAGGGGATACACAGATGAGGAAGTCACTGAGAAGCCAGGTCATAAAAGAAATCAAGAAGGCCAAAAAATCCCACAACATCAACAAGGTGAGACATTTGCAAAGGACAGAACCGGGAAGGTGGCATAAGGAAATCAGATCATTTGCCAATATGAAAAAATCTGAAACCTCCATTCATGTACCAGAGATCGATCCAAGTGATCATGCTGCTATTGCCAATGCTATAAAAAATCATCTGGCCAGTTTTTCCCAAGTGCAACAACCAATCAGATTAGATGAGCTACCGGCCTATCTGCCAAGTAGCAAGCCACCTCCCCAGTTTCAACCGTGAGGATTTGAAGAGGGTGTCTGTTTCCAAAGCCGGGTGGCCTGACAACGTTCCTCAGAAGGTGTTAAATGAATTTGCATACGAGCTCAGTTCCCCTGTGACTGACATCATTAACACCTCTCTCGTACAGGGCAGTGTTCCTAATCAATGGAAAATTGCAAATGTCATCCCTGTACCCAAACAGACACCCCCTTCAATCGAAAAACTTAGGCCAATTTCATTGACATCAACTCTAGCAAAAATTGCTGAAGGTCGTGTAGCCAACCATGTGCTAAAGTCAATCCAACCTCATGTTGATGACAGACAGTATGGTAACCGTAAGGGTATGTCAACCACACATTGCCTAATTGATGTCTACCACCAATTGGTGTCAAAAGCTGAGAAACCTGGCAACATCAGTACTCTGTACTAACTGATTTCTCTAAAGCTTTCGATGTTATTGATCACAACATTGCTTTTTCCAGCCTTTTGAGCATGGGTGTGGCGCCCAATATTGTGCAGTGGGTGGTTGACTTCATTTCTGGTAGACAACAAAGAGTCAAATATAAACAAACCCTCTCAGATTGCATTACTTTAATGGGTGGTGTTCCACAGGGAACAATTTTAGCTCCAATTATTTTTCGTTGTATCATCAACATCGCCAGGAGGAAGTCAGGGACACGGACGTCCATGCATGGAAGTATGTTGATGACCTGACATTGAGTGAGAGTAGAAGTTACGGCAATCCAGGTACCATCCAAGATAGTTTGGACTCCTTGTATCAATGGACCATTGATACCAAACTGAAACTCAACCCATCAAAATGTCAGGTCATGCAGGTGTACTTTGGACGAAAACCCATCCCCGACGTGGATGTCCGTATCTCTGACCAGAAACTCGCCATCGTGGACAAGGTCAAACTACTAGGGGTAATCATTGAACAAAATCTAAAATGGGAGGGCCAAGTAGACTCGATGTATAGTAAGGCCAACAGAAAGCTGTTCATGCTAAGGAAGTTGAAGGATGCTGGACTAGACGCCGAAGAACTCCTCACAGTATACAAAGGCAATAATCGCCCAGTCCTTGAATATGCAGCCCCTGTTTGGAATGCTGGTCTTACCCAGAAGCAGGTGAACCACCTCGAGAAGATCCAGAAGCGTGTATGTCACTACATCCTCTCTAAGGACTACACAACATACCACGATGCTTTGTCTATTCTTCAATTGGACTCCCTCCAGTCTCGAAGAAACAAACTCTGCCATCAATTTGCAGAGAAGGCAAGCGCTTCTGTGAGATTTTCGAGGTGGTTCCCTGCTTCTGTAAACAACTCATCTATGCAACTCCGCCAACGAGCACGGTTTGGTATGTTTCACTGCAACACCAAAAGATTCCAAAACAGCCCCTTGCCCTACCTCACCAAGCTCCTGAACTCCTAAAACCATGTTAATATAATTGCTTAATTTTCTGGTCTTAAATGTATACAAATGTAGTGAACCTGTTTGTACATTTCTGGCAGGCCATTGCTTTTGTGTGTTTTTTTATCAAATGTTCACTATTTTAAAGCTTTTTAATAACTAACTTAATATTTTTTAATTATTGTAAATTATGCCGCAATTCAGCGGTATGCTGCTATGGCATTTTTAAATAAATAAACCAATAAACCAATAAATAAAATAAAAAAATAAAAAAAATAAAAACTTTTGAGTTGGTAGGCTGTAAAAACCAATGTTCTTTAGACAACAGATAAAAGAATGGCTCGAAGGGGCATGGCGCAAACTCACCAGTTTTCCAACTCCATGATGGTACATATAACTCAACTGCTGGCGTTAGTCATTGATTGCTTACACTAAACATACCTTAATTACTTGTTCTGGTAGGAGATATATTTTGTTTATACCATTATCATTACTTGTTCTGGTAGGAGATATATTTTGTTTATACCATTATCATTACTTGTTCTGGTAGGAGATATATTTTGTTTATACCATTATCAATATTGTTCTGGTAGGAGATATATTTTGTTTATATACCATTATCATTACTTGTTCTGGTAGGAGATATATTTTGTTTATACCATTATCAATATTGTTCTGGTAGGAGATATATTTTGTTTATATACCATTATCATTACTTGTTCTGGTAGAAGATATATTTTGTTTATACCATTATCAATACTTGTTCTGGTAGAAGATATATTTTGTTTATACATTATCATTACTTGTTCTGGTAGGAGATATATTTTGTTTATACCATTATCAATACTTGTTCTGGTAGAAGATATATTTTGTTTATACAATTATCATTACTTGTTCTGATAGGAGATATATTTTGTTTATACCATTATCATTACTTGTTCTGGTAGAAGATATATTTTGTTTATACCATTATCAATACTTGTTCTGGTAGAAGATACATTTTGTTTATACAATTATCATTACTTGTTCTGGTAGGAGATATATTTTGTTTATACCATTATCAGTACTTGTTCTGGTAGGAGATATATTTTGTTTATACCATTATCATTACTTGTTCTGGTAGGAGATATATTTTGTTTATACCATTATCAATACTTGTTCTGGTAGGAGATATGTTTTGTTTATACCATTATCATTACTTGTTCTGGTAGGAGATATATTTTGTTTATACCATTATCAATACTTGTTCTGGTAGGAGATATATTTTGTTTATACCATTAACAATACTTGTTCTGGTAGGAGATATATTTTGTTTATACCATTATCATTACTTATTCTGGTAGGTGTTATTTTGTTTATTCTCGTTTTGTGGGTTGTTCTTTGACAAGCTTCGCTTTTTCGGACGCGGCTCCACATTCATTTAATATTGACTGTACATTTCTTTTTTTATTGATTATCACGAAAATAAACCGTGCCAATGGTTTGAATTGAATTGAACTTACCCGACTCCGGATGGGTCTGTAGCCGTTGGAGTTTTCCAGTTGACATGGGTACCTGTTGACTGGGAGTCTGCTGCTGGTTTTTGACCACGGGGACAATATACGCTCGTTGGCGGTTCATTGTCCACAGGTATGGGCAGATCTGAATTATTCAAACGCATCATAAATAAACAATCAAAAATCAGATGTAATCCTTCCTATTGATTAAATTTACTCAGAATAATCTTGGGTGTGCCATTTTCGTAGTCAATGTCACTGTGTGTTATTTAGTGAAGTGCAACTTTTCGGTGACGCGGCGATGACACGGATGTAAACATATTGACCACCATTACGGCACAGTCGCCGCATGTGACGTGTGTGCAAGGGGTCAAAAAGGGAAAAGTCTCGTATGGCGCCACCACTTTTTCATGCAATATGAAATAATAATCTAATTTGGAAAAGTTTCCGTATGGCGCAACCACTTTTTCATTCAAATAACAATAATATAGTATCTAATTTACCTCAATGAGATATCCCTTTTTGTAAAAATAGTGAAAAACTGGTGGCGCCATACAACTAGTTTACCTCATGATCAATATGAGATATCCTCCCTTTTGTAAAAATTAGTGAAAAGTGGTGGTGCCATATGGAAAGTTATCCAAAGTGATCCCTAATCCCATACAATACAATTAAATATACAATACAATGGGTTTTTATAGAGTGCCATGTCATTTAGACCACAGCGCTTTAGAAAAACTATAGCAATGCAAATAATACAACAAATGAACAAAAAAGCAATAAACAGACACTAAGGAAAAAGATGTTTTTTAAGAGCTTTCTTGAAAATAGGCAGTGAAATTGAGGTGCGTATTATGATGGGAAGATGGTTCCACAGTCCTGGAGAGGCTAAGAAAAATTATTTATATGCAGCGGATTGAAGAGATTTGCTGCTTAATTATTTTCAGCAAGACAGGTTTTGTCTGATGCTGAGCGAAGCCCAGCCCTAGTTTGAATGTGAAAAGAAAAACAAGATGCAAGTTATGCTGGTGCAAGTCCATTAAGCATTTATACACATGCACCAATATGTTGAATTGAATGTGACCTTTCACCGGGAGCCAATGTAGCTCTTTGAGATAAGGAGTAGCATGATCATGTTTAGATGCACAAAATATGAGTTTGGCAGCCCAATTCTGAAGATGTTGAAGTCTATTTATTTGAGTTGTGTTTGCTCCAGTAAAAGTGCATTGCCATAGTCCAATCGGGAAAGAACAAGAGATCTTGTAACACTGCTACAAGTCAACATCTAGAAACCTTCTTATACGTGTAATGTTACGCAGGTGGTATGGCACAGACCTTGACAATGATGTTATTTGTGGAGACATAGACATTAAGATTGTCAAAGACAATGCCGAGGTTCCTTACAGTTTTAGTGGGTGTGAATCCTGCTGGTTTCTGCAGGCGATAGGATGTTCTCTGTAATTGGCCCTGAACTGTGGAACCAGCTTCCTAAGCAACTTAGGGAAGCCAGTAATGTTGATACCTTTAAGGCTGGCTTAAAGACAAATCTTTATATGCATGCTTTTTTAAACCACTAAGTACAAGTTCATATTTTTTATTCTCTGTAGCAATTCCAGCTTGTTAACTCAGGTTTATTCTCATTGTTTTTAATTATTGATTGTTGTGTACAAAGTCAGCATTTATTACATGTTTACTGTATTTTCTCTTGGAAACGTGCGGAAACAAGGGTGGGTTATCCCGTTGTTTTCTCCCAACTCCAATGACCGATTGAGCCTAAATTTTCACAGGTTTGTTATTTTATATGCAAGTTGTGATACACGGCCTTTGGACAATACTGTTTACCGAAAGTGTCCAATGGCTTTGACTGTATGGATTTTAATAATAATAGGTTTTCTTTTAATTGTTCTGCGCCCAGGAGCATGTTTACATGGATAGGCGCTATATCGTAGGAGGTCCTGTTTCTGAGGTGTCCCTAAAATAGTGGCAAATCTTTTACCTATCTGTGCGTGATGTAAACAGTCCCTAGATAAGAATTGTGTGGTTTTATTTGCCAAGCAAAGAGTCTCCTCTCCCTTGACCAAAACTTAGAAACACTTAAAGCCATTATACACTTTCAGTACATGAAATTTATCACTGATTATTTATAAATATGCTTTATTATAAAAATTAAGAAAGAAAAAAGAAGAAAAAAAAATCAGATTTGAAAAGCCAGTAATTATTCTCACTTTTTATTATTATTTTTTGTTTTGCAAGTTACCATGGTAATTTTTTAATTTAATAAAAAAATATTTTGAATAAAATGAAGACAACTGCTAGCTATAGAGTCATACACAGAGTCTCAAAGAACACTTATAGTCACTGCAGATGTTTTTTCCATGTATGGCTTCACCGGGAAACCATACTTTCTCGTTTGCCGTGAAAACAGGAAAAACTCAAAACAAATGGGGCCAGTTGAAGTCATCGAAGATCAGTGTGTGGTGTGAACATTTCAATGTCCATCAAGTTTTAATATATGTTTGCATACTTCATATTAACAAGTGAAGATATTAGGGCATCGGTTGACCTAAGGCATCATTATTTTTTCCCCAATTCAAAGAAAGAGGCATAATACTGTGAAAACTGGTAAGAGGAGGATATAATATAAATTTCCATTATTATTATTATTATTGGAAAAGTTTCCGTATGGCGCCACCATTTTTTCATTCGATATGATTATGAAATAATATATCGTAGCGTCATACGTTATCGACCCTCATATATATTTCGGTCCCCAACTTTGATTCCCGTTTACCGCGAGATTGTGCAAGCTGCACCGGTGACAAAAGCTATGCAGTTTACTCACAGTCTGTATTTTCATCAGGCTTAACCCTGCTGAGAAAAAAGTGTCTTGTCGTTGGTTATGCTCAAACATTTATAAATTGATTGATTTTTGGTACTAACCACTAGTGCATTATTATGCCAGCATTCAAATGAGTCAAAGAAACATCATCCAACCTCGAAAGTTCAAAACAAAATTACTATCTGCTAGATTGAGTTTCATTCTGCTTTAGTCACTAGATGGATCACGTGAGTGGGTTACTATTTGGGATTCTATGGTGTGCCAATATGGGGAAAATATTAAAATATTTTAAGTGAAAATGATTTACTGCATACTGTAAATGTAATAAATTCTGATAAGCATAATAAATATTAAGTCTACATTAAAGAGAAAATATCATAGATTGGTTTCTTATCTCCTGAAACCAAAAATTACTGGTCTGAAATGGGGGAAAACAGATTGTTATGAAGTGTGTGTGTTTCAAGGGGGGTGGGGTGTTTTACTTTCATGCCTTATGATATCTCTGGATTCTAATATAGTAGCCAAAATGCCTTAGGACAAAAATTTAATTAAATTTGTTAAGTAGTTATTGAATAATATTTTTGATTTATTTTGCACGCCATACTAGCTTCTGAATATTCAATAAAATACCAACCAATGAAAGGTGTGAAAACATATGACGTTGCTCCTATGTCGTGCATGCATTAAGCACTGTTAATGGCGGACTGTCTCTCGCAACGTAAAACCAAAACTTTAAAAATTTCAACACACCATGAAGTGTGTTATTGTTAAAAAATTTGATAGATGATTTGTAAAAAAAATATTTAGTTTTTGATTGTGAACAATTTTCCTGTTATCCTACTGAAAACACATGACACCAGGATAGTATCTATTTACCTCAATGAGATATCCCTTAATTTTTGTTAAAAATGAGTGAAAGTAAAGTGGTGGCGCTTTACGGAAAGTTACCCTTATTATTAATCCTAAACCTAAGTAAACTAGAAGTGTAGCACTTAAACAAACTAATTACTGTCATGACTGTTTGTAGCAAGCAAACTATTTGCTCATTGGCCGCCGACCGAATGGGCCGTGTGATGTGCGGCAGTCAGTGTCATCCGCCGAACTCAAACGATTTTGAAAATCGTCGCTTCAAAAAAAAGGCGAAGAATTTTGTATTCTTTCGTTTTCTCAGCACAGTTTTCATACACAAAAAAATCCACAATTTCTTTTAAAAGTATATACTTACCAGAACCAGGAAATGTTCATTTGCTTGTGTAACCATGGTCATGGACAGATGGAGGAATTAAAAGACACAAAGTCAAACTTGCTCTCGATATTATCGTCTGCTCACAGAGCTGAGATCTACAAAGTTAACCTCCTTCCTATAACTTGGCGTTGCAACCCACGTGTAACCCACATGTTATACATTACTTTTTTTTGTATGCTGGTCGATTAGGCGTGTTGATTGTGATCACGAGGTTGAAAGAGTTTATATAGACTTCGGCTACAGCTAGCTAGCTACGTCTAGATCAGCGCGTCTAACCAGTGTTGAAGAACAGGTAGACGCGCGCGATCTAGCCGTAGCTGTAGCCGAAGACGCCGTTTCGGACATGGCCTTACATGAACACGTTGCCTTTGATCGGTCGAGTTGGTCTTTGAAAAGCATTTGTAACCGTTTGTTATAGAATGCATATGATTAGAGAGATATTTTAAAAGTAGAATATAATGATCCACACAAGTATCTTTCGAAATTGCGTGGTTTTCCTTTTACCTCGTCGACAAACACGGTCGGCCATTTATGGGAGTCAACTTTTTGAATTCGGGTCATCTCGTACCCAAGTCAACTCGTACCCAGGTCAACTCGTACCCAGGTCAACTCGTACCCAGGTCAACTCGTACCCAGGTCAACTCGTACCCAAGTCAACTCGTACCCAAGTCAACTCGTACCCAAGTCAACTCGTACCCAAGAATGTTTTTCTAAGTTGTTTGGTTTCTCTGTCGGCAAAAATACCGATAAATAAATTTATATTGATAATATTATTTATAATCATACATTTATCTATTCATTTTTGCAATAATTTTGTTTTCTGTTTTTTTTTTTTTTTTTTTTTTTTCATGTTTCAGGTAACAAACAGGAGGAATACATACGCGAATAATGCAATAGGGCCGGCTTGGACAATACTGTTTACCGAAAGGGTCCAATGGCTTTAAAAAGTAATGAACCAATATTGTTTTAACTTGGTGAAGAATTTGCAATATCAACTAAAACATTTGTTTGATCTCAAAATTCGTTTGATGCAGAGTTTCCAATGGTCTGCCTTGGTGCGTCTTGACATCATAGCAAACGCCAACGGCACACGTTATACGGTGCGAGTTGACTTGGGTACGAGACTTGGGTACGAGACTTGGGTACGAGTTGACTTGGGTACGAGTTGACTTGGGAACAAGTTGACTCGGGTACGAGTTGACTTGGGTACGAGTTGACTTGGGTAAGAGTGGACCTGTTTCGAACTTTTTGACTCCCATAAAAGGCCAACCGTGTTAGTTTGCAAAGTAAAAAGAAAACCACGCAATTTCGAGGCAAATGTGTGTGGATCATTGTATTCTACTTTTAAAACATCTTTCTTACCATATGCATTTTGTAACGAACGGATGTAAACGCTTTTCACAACCTTTTGCACAGGTGCTCCTTTGTTTTAGCAGCGGCGCGGCGGCGCAGTACTGCTCAAAACATTAGGAACAAGGATGATCCTAACTGTTGAATGGGAAATGAGTGAATGTCACGTTAAGTAAGTTCCACCAATCAAATGAAAAGGATCTGTATGTCAGTTATATAAGTATAGGATAATGCCCGAGATGCGCGCCAATAAATAAAGTGTAGTGCGAGGAGGGTCCCAGATTTTACTGACGTCACCACTACTTCAATACTGATGATAATGATGTGGTTCTAATCAAAAATTCTTAAAGAAGTTTGAAGCCCCCGTCCCAAAAAGTGTTCGGCCTACCATGGAGGTCTCCATGGGCTACTCACCTTCTTTCTGACATTTACCTGTGAAATACAAAGACATCAATACATTATTATGATTATTGGACAGTTTTTGGCTCGGGATAATGTCACTTCTAATTTAGTTAAAGTTACCGAAAATAAATATTCGTACGTTTGCCAAAAGTGATAATATTATAAGTTTAGTACTGCGACTCTGAAAGATAATGCCAATAAAAAGTACAGTTGTATAGTAGGTCTCTATCATGTATATTGAGAGACATTTCACATCGATGTACTGCAGTTGGAAAAAGGTAGCACTTTTTATCCCCCAAAATTTGAACATAAGGAGCGTTTCCACGGTAACAATGCTTCTCAAATTGTGTATTCCTATAAGGGATTATTCTTCATGCTTGGATACTATTCGCTCCAGATTTTCGGCAATACCTAAAAAACGTGACCACCTCCTGAAATGAAATTGTATGGGTTAGGCCTGCCTATTTTTATGCATAATCCTTTGAAACATTCGAACAGTTCCAAACCAAAGGTAAACTTTGCCCTTAAAGCCTACTTAATTTCAAATGTTTACGACTCACCAATTGGAGGGAAACAGTAATTGAGTAAAGCTACGACAACGAAATATACCATCCAGCCCATCCTGGTTGGTCGCGTTCTCAAACAAGAGTGAGAAATGCCCGATAGAATGCATTGACTTATAATATAAATGTTGTCGGTTTTATACAGACCCTGGGATTCCAGGGAGCTATTTATGTGACACCGTGCCCCATTTGCTTCATCCGCCTGAAATGTTTCCTCTCTCCCTTGTTTATTTTGCGTATTCGGGTCGGTACCAGTCACCGAATTGTTTTGCTTCCTTCATTCTTTTCAAGCTTGCAAGACATTTTCCCCATGTTTTCCATTTTGCAAAAATTTGGAGAGAACTAAAATGAAAGTATAATTTGTACAATACATAATTATGGCTATGATATCTATGACCTATAATTGGCAATAGTCATAATTCACATTTGCTAAATCATATTCATGATTACCATTAAGTCACAGTTACGGCTTAATTCTATAGGTTATGAGCTACTGGTCCACATTATGAGCTATACGACCTCAGTATAGGCTATAAAAGTCCCAATTATGAACTTACATGTTGTCCCAATGCCCCTTTAGACCTTCCGAGTACAAATTCACCCAAGATCCAAAACAATTTGAAGCCACTGGTGTTTTTTGTGTGTTTTTTTAATAATTGAAAAACAAGCATCCCACTTGTCTGTTCACCTGGGTCAGCACAGTGGGTTAAATCCTACCTCCAATGTGTACATGTATAGACTAAATAATTTTAGGTTGTAGGCCTACCCTTACACCAATTAAGTGTGGCAAAAAAAACAACAGTTTTCAATAAAAGAATACTATAATTGGGTGGAATATAATATTAACCCATAAGCCATGGTCTTTCCACTGGAGCAACAAGTGAGGAGAGAACAGAGCCCGATTCCATGGCCTGCTTACCACAAAATGCTGCGCTTACTGCCTAAAGAACCATGTGCTTTACATGTGCTCAGGGCCCACTTTCACAGATTTACAAAATAACTTACAGGGTTTACAGAAGGTAGTGGTGAAATACTTCTCATGAATAATAATATTCCATGAAATGCTTTACTTTTTTAGAAAACGGTAAAACACATATCAATTCTCGTTAACGAGAATTACGGATTTATTTTAAACACATGTCATGACATAGTCTTGGTGCAAGACGTTTCTCGTTTACTTTTCACGCACACCGCGGCCAATTCACCGACAGCGCGCGCACCGACTCACCTGACTTATAGTCCACTCACCGCATAAGTCAGGTGAGCCGGTGCGCGCGCTGTCGGTGAATTGGCCGCGGTGTGCGTGAAAAGAAAACGAGAAACGTCTTGCACCAAGACTAGTCATGACACGGCGAAACGCGCGGATACAAGGGTGGGTTTTCCCGTTATTTTCTCCCGACTCCGATGACCGATTAAGCCCAAATTTTCACAGGTTTGTTATTCGATATAGAAGTTGTGATACACGAAGTGTGGGCCTTGGACAATACTGTTTACTGAAAGGGTCCAATGGCTTTAAAAAGTAATGAACCAATATTGTTTTAACTTGGTGAAGAATTTGCAATATCAACTAAAACATTTGTTTGATCTCAAAATTCGTTTGATTGATGCAGAGTTTCCAATGGTCTGCCTTGGTGCGTCTTGACATCATAGCAAACGCCAACGGCACACGTTATACGGTACGAGTTGACTTGGGTACGAGACTTGGGTACGAGACTTGGGTACGAGTTGACTTGGGTACGAGTTGACTCGGGTACGAGTTGACTCGGGTACGAGTTGACTCGGGTACGAGTTGACGAGTTGACTCGGGTACGAGTTGACTCGGGTACGAGTTGACTTGGGTACACAATTTTGGGTACGAGTTGACTTGGGTACGAGTTGACTTGAGTACGAGTTGACCTGTTACGAACTTTTTGACTCCCATAAAAGGCCAACCGTGTTAGTTTGCAAAGTAAAAAGAAAACCACGCAATTTCGAGGCAAATGTGTGTGGATCATTGTATTCTACTTTTAAATCTTTCTTACCATATGCATTTTGTAACGAACGGATGTAAACGCTTTTCAAAGACCAACTCGTCCAATCCAACTCGTACCCAATTTTGTCACAGGTTTTTACCTCTTTCAAATAATCAAGAGCCTACGACGTGGTTCGATTAAGAATATCGGAATGTTTGCTAAGAAAGAAAACACAACAGACAGCCATTCAGTTATAAAAACAATCAATAAGGCAATGGTTCAAAATCATATTAACTCCGTCGAAATCGGGGAGCCATCAGTTCGCGCGAGAGCAGTGATCTCGCGAGAGCACTATCTCGGCGCGTGGAGCCGATTTAACGACTTGTTCACAAGTCTACGTAGCGGCAACAATGCACAAATCGGATCACAACCTTTTGCACAGGTGCTCCTTTGTTTTAGCAGCGGCGCGGCGGCGCAGTACTGCTCAAAACATTGGGAACAAGGATGATCCTAACTGTTGAATGGGAAATGAGTGAATGTCACGTAAAGTAAGTTCCACCAATCAAATGAAAAGGATCTGTATGTCAGTTATATAAGTATAGGATAATGCCCGAGATGCGCGCCAATAAATAAAGTGTAGTGCGAGGAGGGTCCCAGATTTTACTGACGTCACCACTACTTCAATACTGATGATAATGATGTGGTTCTAATCAAAAATTCTTAAAGAAGTTTGAAGCCCCCATCCCAAAAAGTGTTCGGCCTACCATGGAGGTCTCCATGGGCTACTCACCTTGTGGGTTTTTGTTCGGACATGCACCTGTGAAATACAAAGACATCAATACATTATTATTATTATTGGACAGTTTTTGGTTCGGGATAATGTCACTTCTAATTTAGTTAAAGTTACCGAAAATAATATTCGTACGTTTGCCAAAAGTGATAATATTATAAGTTTAGTACTGCGACTCTGAAAGATAATGCCAATAAAAAGTACAGTTGTATAGTAGGTCTCTATCATGTATATTGAGAGACATTTCACATCGATGTACTGCAGTTGGAAAAAGGTAGCACTTTTTTTCCCCAAAAATTTGAACATAAGGAGCGTTTCCACGGTAATAATGCTTCTCAAATTGTGTATTCATAAGGGATTATTCTTCATGCTTGGATACTATTCGCTCCAGTTTTTCGGCAATACCTAAAAAAACGTGACCACCTCCTGAAATGAAATTGTATGGGTTAGGCCTGCCTATTTTTATGCATAATCCTTTGAAACATTCGAACAGTTCCAAACCAAAGGTAAACTTTGCCCTTAAAGCCTACTTAATTTCAAATGTTTACGACTCACCAACTGGAGGGAAACAGTTGAGTAAAGCTACGACAACGAAATATACCATCCAGCCCATCCTGGTTGGTCGCGTTCTCAAACAAGAGTGAGAAATGCCCGATAGAATGCATTGACTTATAACATAAATGTTGTCGGTTTTATATAGACCCTGGGATTCCAGGGAGCTATTATGTGACACCATGCCCCATTTGCTTCATCCGCCTGAAATGTTTCCTCTCTTCCTTCTTCCGTATTCGGGTCGGTACCAGTCACCGAATTGTTTTGCTTCCTTCATGGGTCATTCCATGTCAGACCAACGCACTTGTTTACCTCTTGAGGATTTCTCAGAAAGTTACTATGCATTAATTTGTTGTTCAAGATTCATCACAGGGGGTTACAGTAAGACTGCATAAGTTTGTGATCTACTGAAGAAAGGCAGACAGCTTCTCCATCTCAACCTTGATGTAATCTCTAACTGGGATCACTAATAATCACAGTGGTGCACCCGAAAGGGGGGGGGGGTGGGGGACGATGGGTCTGGGGGATTGATCCCAGCCCCTCCAAGGTATTCAATTTGTTTGTTTGAGTTGTTTTGATTTGTTGTTTTACAATCTTCGAAAGACATTTTTGGGGAAAATATGGCCCACCCCCCAAAAATAATAAATCCTGGGTGTGTCACTGCTGATAGTTTAAATTCTGATTCTGGTTAAACCACATCAGCCCTCAACAAGAAACAAATCGCAAACCATGAACACTTTAAGTAACTTTAGAAACAGAAGAGTGAGGTTTGTTGGTGGATTTATTATGTAAAGTATATAAATTGACTAGTTTGTGACCTAACAACTGTACAAAAATGGTAATAGAATTGTAAATTTTGAAGAGCCCAGTTGTTTCTTGGTTGATTGTGATAGAGGAAAACATGTTCTATCAAGTGATTTTTATTTTGTTGATTTTTGGAATGATGCATTGTTTCACAAATTGGGTCAAAGGTCGCGATAACATATTAAAGATCACGGTACTTGTACAAAATAGTCATAAAGTTGTAAATTTTGAAGAGCCCAACTGTTTCTTAGTGGATTCTGATAGAGGAAGACATGCTCTATCAAGAGATTTTTATTTCATTGATTTTTGGAATGATACATTATTTCAAAAACTGGGTCAAAGGTCACGATAACATATTAAAGATAACAGTGACCTACATTTCAGAAAATTTATTTTTGACAAAAGAACTGATTTGAGCATGCAATTCTCATCATTTTGATACCAAATTTGCATATATGTGATGAGAATTGACATGGTTATGACATATTTTTACCAAAAAGGTGGTATTTTACCCTAAAAATGTCAGATTTTAGTGGTTTCTGCCCTGACCACATGGTAAGTCCGATCGGGCTAAAAATGGCTGTGCATTCATTGCTCATAAGGACCTACAATCACAGCAATTTTTATCAAAATCGGAAGACATGAGGTAAAAAAGTACGTTGGTCTGACATGGAATGACCCTCATTCTTTTCAAGCTTGCAAGACATTTTCCCCTTGTTTTCCATTTTGCAAAAATTTGGAGAGAACTAAAATGAAAGTATAACTTGTACAATACATAATTATGGCTATGATATCTCATATGACCTATAATTGGCAATAGTCATAATTCACATTTGCTAAATCATATTCATGATTACCATTAAGTCACAGTTATGGCTTAATTCTATAGGTTATGAGCTACTGGTCCACATTATGAGCTATACGACCTCAGTATAGGCTATACAAGTCCCAATTATGAACTTACATGTTGTCCCAATGCCCCTTTAGACCTTCCGAGTACAAATTCACCCAAGATCCAAAACAATTTGAAGCCACTGGTGTTTTTCTGTGTGTTTTTTTAATAATTGAAAAACAAGCATCCCACTTGTCTGTTCACCTGGGTCAGCACAGTGGGTTAAATCCTACCTCCAATGTGTACATGTATAGACTAAATAATTTTAGGTTGTAGGCCTACCCTTACACCAATTAAGTGTGGCAAAAAAAAAACAGTTTTCAATAAAAGAATACTATAATTGGGTGGAATATAATATTAACCCATAAGCCATGGTCTTTCCACTGGAGCAACAAGTGAGGAGAGAACAGAGCCCGATTCCATGGCCTGCTTACCACAAAATGCTGCGCTTACTGCCTAAAGAACCATGTGCTTTACATGTGCTTTTCTGCGAAATTGAGCTCAGGGCCCACTTTCACAAAGCTGTTAAGCAGATACTATTGCTTGGCAAATCTCTTTGCCTAAAGATTTGTTTTCGTTTGGCACCAGTTGCATCAATGTAAATTCTATGGAATTTTGGCTGGTATAATTTATAACCTGTTTGAACTAAGCAAAATTTGTCTGTGTTTGCTTAATGAAGTTGGACCTAGTTCACATGGTACACTGTATTTCGTTGCTGATTTGTATTAGATGGAAAATACTAAACAAGTATCTGACTTCTTTGCTCATGTGGACCTGCCCTTCCTGTTAGTCTTGTACCCAAACTGTATATATACAGGGGTGACAGTCATTGCTGATAAAAAAACATCTGCAACAAGGATCCAAATTGAGATATGAAATATGTTGAAATGATGACATTTCCACATTTTGGTATACCCATGTGAATTATAAAATTATAATTCACAGAGCTTTAAGAACAGTTTACTATGCACAGGAGAAGTAGATCAAAGAACAGGATTTCTTTATGTGGGAAAAATATAGGCTGATCTTCTACACCAGGCAGACATAAAAAGTCTAAAATCAGATAAAATTTCATCCCTGTAAAATTCAACTCAAACATGAATCACATTCTGGTAATAAATAGGCACAAGGTGATGCATACAATCTGCATATTATTATTATTATGATGATTAAAATATGGATGTTCAGAATAAGTACTTGTCATAGTATGGGTGTTTGCATGGTGAATTAACAATACAGATACATGTACAGGAAGGAAATAATAGAAAAAAATGTTGCATTGGGGAAAAGAATATCATTTGATTTCACCTACACACCAATGTGTGTTAAGCACTTGTTAATATGAAAAATATAATCTGCTTTATCATCATCAGTGTACAATAGTGGACAGCCTTGAATAAAAACTGTTAAGTTTCACAATCATCATCAAATGCTGAATACATTCATACACAAGTCAAAACACTCTACAATGTCAAAGACTTAGCTTCAAAAGTATCAAATCTAGGTCTTAATGTCGCTGCTTCTTTTAGAAAATTGTTCCAGGCTCCACTTAAGTACAAACCATTTGGTGCTTTTTTGTCATTAAATGAGGAAATAACCATTAAGCAAAATGATATAATGATCTAGTTTTAAACACACACACACACAAGATTAAACTACACACCCCAATACATAAGTAGACAATATTTGCAATGTTATTGCTAACTATTGTAAAATACTTAAATCAAATTTATAATGCTATTTTGTTAGGTACTCTTTCATCGTATACATGTACCGGTAGTACACATAAACCACAACATTTAATAATAACAGTTTACATAATTAACACACCATACAATTGTAGACAACTTTGGTTAATTTTCAAATACTCATCTCGAAAAAATATATGAAATATATTTAACGTGACACAGTTTAATAATCTGCAAATCTATATAATTTGGTTTTTACCGAATATATAAAGCAATGTACACTAAGTGCTTTTCCGAGTTCTGTGAAATGAATACACAGGCAAATCACTCCGGTGGGATTCGAACCCACACCTTAACATTGCTGAAACAGGTGTCTTACCACTAGACTAATGGGGTGGCTAGAGGCAGGTTGAATCCTCATCTGCAGATAAATCTTCAAATCATGATCTTAAAGCACTATCACTGAACCTCAGACTAGTAGACTCTCTCCCAGCTTTAAACCTAACTTGAAAACTTGTTTATTCAGTCCTGGCTGGCTTTAAGTAACATGCGCATGGAGTGTTTTTTCTGACAGCAAGATGGCGCACAACAGTTATTGTAATTATTATGAAAACAACTGAGCTGAAACTTGAGAAAAAATTTAGCGACTGAAGTAATTTGAATATCTGGAAGCACAGCAAAGATGGCACATGAGTATGATAAGAAATGATTTTAAAATGATGACTACCAAGCCTCTGTTTCTCTAGTCTTTGCTTAGCATGTAAGCAGTTACAATAGTTAGTAAACTCTTTACAAATGTACGTCTGAATTCATACCTCAAATGGTCACGTCTAATTTTCAGAGAAATTATTTATACTGGATCAACATGAATATATTTCAAGCCATAGTAAAGCTGTAAAAACAAACATACATTCAGACTCATTCCTGCTCACTGAAAAACAGTTCCAGACAGTTGGCCCAGGACCAATTTTCTGCTTAGCAAACTGGGCAGGAAACTAGTCAAAGACAGTACATGTGACATTGTATTTTAGCTGGTAAACTTAATCTGGTAAGCCATTTTTGTTTGTGCTTAGTTTCTTTCTGTGCTTATTGGGCAAATGAAATTGTGCCTCTTTCAAAAACATCTGAAGATGCAAGGAGATCAGCGAACAATCCTAAAATAAGGAAAGACAAATTTTGACAAATCTAAAGCCTGAATCAGTCAGCTACATTATTAGTTAACAGTGAAGTACAAACTTAAGCATATTACGCAAACAATTTTATAAATATAAACAATTCTCCTAGGCATTTTAGAAAAGACAAATATATACAAATATAAGCTTGCATACATTCTTGATGTACTAGTGCAGTTAACTGTCAAGGCAGATTGGCTGCATTTTATGCGTCATTCTATACAATATAATTAATGTTTCAAGAGCACACGTTCGTCATGACATTTAAAAAAATTAATCTTTTTACCATATCGCAACTCCGAGGCCCTTTTTCCTCTTGCATGTGTCGAGAACAATTTTTTTTGTCAGCGACCCCAAAGTTGCCCATACAAGTACTTCACCATTGCCAAACAGTGCTTAGTGCTTTTTATATTAATGCTTAATGAACACAAGATAGCTATACAGAGCTTTTGCAGATACAATAATAGTACATAAATGTTACATTTTTCAATGAGTTTAACTCATTGTAAACGGGTTAACGTTAATACAAAATTGATATTTTTTTCTCATTTAGTGCTGTCTTTGGGTTTTTTCATACATGAAGCACAAAAACAGCCTGACTATTTTCGTCCACATGGCTGAAAGTTGGCTTCCAAAATAAACAACTCTGTTGTGGTTCTTACCCAAGAGTCTAATGTAGACACCAGGGCTTTATTTCTTAATTGACTGTGATTGACTATGAATGAAACGCACTCGGCCGTGTGCTTAGGTCAAACACCAAAAGGGACTTGGCTTCTAATCACAAAGTCAATTGAAATACTTGATTTGGAACCATCAACGTTCCTCAGACAGAAACTCCATAGAGAAACTCAATGAATACCTGTTTAAAATCTCAACCAAACACTGTTAACTTAAGCGGCACCGCACACATGATATTAGTATTAAGTCGTTCTATTATTTTACAGGGAAGGGAGTTGCAAAGGACGTCTTCAGGGCATGGTTTGGGTGTGGCTACTTGAACATCTGCTCCCACTGCTGGGCTAAGACGAGACTTCTTCTCTGTGGGCGATACTTTGCAGGTGTTACCTAAGTTCAAAATAAAAAGAGGGCGGAAATTATCAAAAAGAAAATGGAGAAATAACTTTGTTAAAACAAGTACCAGACGCAAACCATTTGCAACCCCCACCACCCTGCTATATTTTAGCAGCAGGTACCGCAAAGATTCAATAGATGTTTTAAATTTAAATCAGGGTAAACAATTTGGTTTTACCTTTACACCAATGTATGTAAAGCACTCATACTTTCCCCGAGTTCTGTGGAAGTGTTGTGGCCGAGCGGTTATGAGCACCGAATTCAAACTCTGGAGTATCTAATCAACAGAGTGTGGGTTCGAATCCCCAGCCGTGACACTTGTGTCCTTAAGCAAGACACTTAACCTTTGCTTCGTCCTTTGGATGGGGCATAAAGCCATTGGTCCCATGTGTTGTGTAACGCATGAACCCAGTGCACTTATCGAAAAGAGGAGGGGTTCTCCCCAGTGTTGCTTGCTGTGGCTGCTGTATGCGCCGTAGCACCTTGTAAACCCTTACAAGGTGCTACTAAATTGGGTCTCAGAATTCATTACTGCAATAACCTATCTTTCTGAAAGTTTGTATATACTCAGAGCCTTAAGTACCTTGTTTGGTAGATACGTGCGCTATACGATAAGACTTTGATATTATTAATATTATTCTGTAAACAAAATCAAGGCGTTTGACTTCAAAGCCGCGACCTTTGCCGTTCTATAGAAGATGTCTTACCAACTAGACCACCAAGACTGCCTGGTAGCTAGAGGCATTTCGAATCCAATTTATTAGCAGCAGGTACCGCAATGATTTAATATATGTTTTAAATCTGCTTCGGGATAAAGATAAATTATATTTGGTTTTAACCCACACACCTCTGTGTGTGAGGACTGTGGACTACTGTTCAAACTACTGTTTACATTCAAACAGGTATAAAAATCCTGTGACCATACCTCTTTCTTTGCTGTTTCTTGATCTTTGGCAATTTCTACTTGTTCCCCTGCGTCTGTCACCCCTTCCGTCTCTGTGTTTGTCAATGCCTCTGCTGCACTAGAAGAAACGAGCCCTTTCTCTCGTCTAAACTCTTGTTCCTTCTCCTGTTGTCGACGGATTTCCCGCTCTATGAGGGACTCCGATTGAGGGCCTCTGATCTTCTTTACGGGACTTAGAGTTGCTTCTGTAATTGGCAGAAAAGCAATGATTATTATTTTTATTGTGGTTAAACATTTATAAAGCGCCTCTCCAAAGGATTGAAGCACTTTACAATATTTTTTTTATCAGTGCACAAACAAAACCCGCACAATAGCAAAGATGAAGATATACAAATAAGACTACTAAAAACAACAAAAGTTCTATACAAATCATTAAAGAGAGCAAATGAGCAAAGATAAATAAGTTACTTATAACTGATTCTCAATACTGGAAACACGGAGGCAATCGCCTTCCTTACCTCCGTGAAATATCAGGCCTATCTCAGGCAACATACTAACGGTAAAAATGTATAAATGGCGAATAATTGTTGAAGACAAAATGCATTTTTATGCTCATTTACTTGTAGTGAAACATGTGTTACTGGGACTGTTATTTGACAACTCAGAACCCGGCCACGATGGTGCTAAATAAATCAAACCAAAGGAAAGACCTCCCATATACATGTAGATGTTGTAAATATTTCTCTTTAAGCATCATAACAAAAAGCACATTTTGTAAAGTAAAAGTACTGAAGCAAATTGCAGCAAATGAGTCCAAAGCACGATCTAAAAAGTAAACCAAAGCTTGGGCTAATTCTACAGACACGTCCTGTACAATCATGAGCAGTAGTCTTGGTGCAAGTCGTTGTTATTCACTTTCACTCAACTATCGCAACCCCCTGCTCCACTTCTTCTTGCAGCACACATTACTATTGACAATAGCGTGCCCTGTTGAAAAAATTCCAGAACACCCCACCTCTCTTGCGGGATCGCGGCTTACAGAAATACCCTCTATCAGCGGAATATTCAGGATGTGTGTAACATTGAGACTATGCGGGCTAACGGTATTACCATAGAGGTTGACCAACTCAACAAGAACAGCTTGCACCAAGACTACATGAGCAGTTTAAACACCCCATAATGACACAAACATTAAATGTTTCTTACAGAAACCTCTCTGTCTGTTCTACCAGATGATGGACTGGTAAAGGCCATGTCACAAAGGAAACTTGCCACTACAGGACCACTTTGGCAGCACTGGCGTTATCTTTCAAATTATGTCTTCCCAAGAAATTAATGCAAAATAGTTAATGGCTTGACTTTTCGACCCTAGCAGAGTCTTTCTCGAAGGCTAATAAAGGCTTGTAGATCAAGTTGCTTTTTAGCCTTCAAGAAAGAATCTGCTAGGGTCGAATCTTCAGGCCATTAATTTGTTTTTTTGCATTTATACCATCGGTCCATTTTGGTTGGTAAGTTATTTGCAACAGCTAATTCTAATTTCTCAAGAAAATAATGAGAACATTCAAATGTGAATGGATTAGACTCTTCTTTGAGATTGCCTGGAATTGGTTGCCTGTAAATTGCCTTGTGTGACATGGCCCTTACACTACATCATGCACTACCATATCACATAACAGTGCTTTAACTAGATGCTACCTAATACACAACTTGATCTACAAACATAAATTGAAACATGAAAAACAAGTTTCATAAGACAAGTGTCTGGGTTCATGTTACAGGATGCACCAAAAGCTGAGTTGTGCAAAATCATGCAATGTGCTAAAACAATTATGGAAGCTGTCCAAATACACCCCAGACGGAAAGCATTAAAGGTAGTGCCATGGATTGGTTGAAGTCAACATCATGCTGATTTAAAGAAAAAAATTATAAACGTAGGATTCAAACTGTCTCTAGCCACCAGGCCATCTTGATGGTCTAGTTGGTAGACACTGCTCTAGATCTGTACATGTTGTGGGGTAGAATCCCACCCGAATAATATGCCTGTGATTTTTTTCACAGAACTCGGGTAAGTACTGAGTATACAGTGCAAACAGACATTGGTAAAAACCAATAAGGAACATTCTTTATCACTGATGCAAATTTAACATCTATTAAATTATAAAGAAAATAGTAAAAAAAACTGTCATGGTATTTTCACAAGAACATTGAATCCATCCATGTTTGGCAAGGTGACAGCGGGTACCAACCGCATCTCTGGCCACAGCATTCGTGAACAAACACCAACCCTCAGAAGTCTGAGAAACAAGTCATGTATGAAACGTTTCTCAGAATCAAACTTTTTGAGGTGAAAAAATTATCAAAGTCATTCTAATTTAAAGCGAATCCTTTAAACAAAAACAGTTCATAACAATACCATCAATAGCTGCTGTGCGTTGCACCAAGTTCTTATATACACTTATTTTGAAGTATTCACCAATCTATGACCTTACCTTTAATGTATGCACTAACTTAAAATGAGAATTGTAGGACAGATGCTAAAAAGCACTGGACACATTTGGTGATCTTTAAATACCAGCATATAAAACTGTGAAAATTTGTACTCAATTGGTCACTAAGTTGCTTCAGGAGAATAATGAACGAAAAAACACCCTTGTTGCACAAATTGGTGTGCTTTCAGATGCTTAATAAAAGGCTTCAGGCCTGAAGTTTTTTATTATTTGTGTGAGAAATTACCTTTTTCTCAGGGAGAGCCATTTCTCACAATGTTTTATACTATCACCAGCTCTTCATTGCTCGTTACCACATCACGTTTTATGCTAACATTATTTTGAGTAATTACCCAATAGTATCCAGTGCCTTTAAGGAGAAACAGTTGATAGAACCCAGAGACATTCAATGCTATTAAAGATGGCAGGTGAGCCCAAATTTAGTCAAGAAATGTTCCATGCTTCCAAGGGTAAAATACAGCATTATGGACTTGTGATCCATTCACACAAGACAGTGATTTGTCTGCAGGCCCCTTTCATAGGGGAATCTTTAACCCAAAGATTCTGTCCCCCATTTGGGAAATTAAAATGGTCTGAAGGAGGAGGATTCTAAAGATGGCATTATCAGAAGAAGTTTGTACACAGTTTGCGGTATGGGGACATAATCCCCTGCCACACCCCCTCTCCCCATCCCATTCCATTTATACCCCAAGTCCACATCGGCCCCTTTGGACCAATTTCCAAACATTCTGGTTCGAGACCATTAATTGCAAACCCTGGTACTAAACTTCCGGGAAATAGCTATTCCCGCTTAGGAGTAGTGTAAAGCCAGATAACCATGTGTTAACATACTCCAAAAGAACACAGTTGGTTTTGGGGAATTCCCCAAAAAATTCCAGTTTTGTTTTGTGTGTTTTGGTCCCTGGGAATTGGCTGATGGTTTATTGGAGAGAGTGTGCATACATGTACACACACCACAGGAAGAAACTTGGGCGGTATTGAATCAACAACCAAATAACCATTTACATGAAGGTGTTTTTTTTTTTGTGCGAAACGTTCCGAACCATTATTATCAAACCATGAATAATTTTAATACCAGAATATGTAGGCGTGTTTGCTTCCTCAGTAGAAGGGCGGGGGCACACCTTGGTAAAAGGCACCTTATGAGGAACTAGTTTGTATTGGAACATTTCAAGGGCACCAAGGCAATGAATGACCAGGGGCATTGAGGCAATTGCCTTCACTGTGAAGGACCAGGCCTGAGTATGTACCACACTGTTGATACAACTATAAGAGGCTCTATGTCAACCTCATTCCCATGTTGTACAAGCAAGCCTTGCTCACCCATAACCACTGGTTAATTTATGTGCTGATACAATGAAATGATATGGTTCTTAACCACTGGTTCTTTTCAGAAGAGCAGCAACAGTACTCCAAAAAAAGATATTCACATGGTGTTACCGCAAACCTCTTCCGTTAACAATGAATACAAAGATTGGGTTGAGTTGGGAATGGATGGGGTTGGGGTTGAAAGAAGGTCAGGGCGGTGAGGGAGAGGAATTTTTAACTAGATGGAGCGATCAATGTGATGTCCTTGTAGTGCTAAATGGATGTAGATCATGTACGATGTTGTCTGAACCTCGTTGGTGTTGAGATTTGGAGGTGGTCTTGATTAAAACCCAGGTTGGCTGAGAAATGGCACATGTATGCAAAAAATGAACGAAAGCTTTAATTTACCTTCTGGCAGCATATTCTAAACTGATCATGTACCATTCATGCATAGCGCTTTCAAGCAGTCAAAATGAATGCATTTGACCATGGCAGTGACATGCAATGCTCATACTTGCTGAATGCAGAAAGCATCACATCTGACCTTCATCTGTTGTGCCTTTATCCTCACTTTCAGACAGGGATTTTATGACCCCCTCACCCTTTAGGGCAAGTTCACGCTCCCGCTCTGCCCGGAGTTCCTTTTCAATGAAAAAGTTGTTCGTTGGTCTGAAGAGAGTGCCCCAACCTGAGGTCTTAGGGCCTATTTTGGAGGGGCCATTGTTTGATTTAGTGGGTTTGGTGGATCGCACTTCGGTGGTGTTGAGTTTAAGGGCGGGTTTTAGGAAGAGACCTGTTTAAAAAAGCAGTTAGCAAAATTGAAAACGCAATCTTTACACTCATTTTATTAGCAATTTGTTTGCAATGCCTGCCACTCATTTTTAGCCAGCCGGCTAGCTTGGTAGTTTAGTGGGAAAGGCATACGCTCTAGCAATACAATCCCACCTATGTTTATTGACACAGAAAAGGCAAATTACATTAAGTTTTTATAAATTTTGCATCTTTTAAATAGAAAACAGTTGGGAAAATTTGGAGTTTACTTTGGAGAAAATACTTGTATTAGGAGAGGAAGGGCGGGCGGACCTGAAAACACTTGTAAAGAGAATTGTGAAATAAGGATTATCATGAACACACTGTAACTAAGCATTCCTGACAAACACTGGGGAAAAGGTATGTCCAACCATTCAGCATAAAAACAAACTTTGCTTAATGGTCAAGCAGTGAAAAAACCTGCAGTGCTGCTTACTGTTGCATTTTGAGACAAATTTTACCGATCTGCTTAAGCATCGGTAGCCAAGCACAAAACAATTTTGCTTACACGATTTTGCTTACCAGGATAGGGAAACCAGCCAAAAAAACATTCCTTATATACTGTTTGTGGCTGGTTTCCTGCTAATTGATGCTGAGCACAAATCTTTTCAGCAAAATATTCTGCTGAAGCAGTTCTTTGAAATTAGGCCCTGAACCTAAACGAAATGGTGCTGCTTAACATAAACTTGTGCACTTGTTAATTGGATGCTGTAAGTATGGAATACTGCTGTGGTAATGAGCATCATGTATGTGGGTCCTGCACTCAAGTTTACTAATTATTGTCTATGCTTTCAACCACCATTCTTTTAAAATGAGGGTTAGCTTATCGGCAAACACTTTCACAATGTTGTTTAGCATCAAATGCTATTCAAACAATTCAAATTGCTATCAAACGTTTTCCCTTTTGGCTAAATATAATTATTTGATATCAAATGTTTTCAGCAGGGAACATCTAATTTACATTTTATAACACTTTGCCCGGTAACCCTTTATTTTTTCCGAGGCTAGTTTTTTTTTCAGCAGTTACAAGCTCAATGTCATTGCACAAGATGTGTAAGCAGTGAATGCGGAAGCAAATACACACGGTAAAAAGCCAATTCCTGCTAAGCATTTACATGTGGTTTATGCATATTTTTAGCGCTTATTTCTCCAGCAAGCAGCACCTACATTGTAAGGCTAAGGTCACACCACACCACTTTATTTATACACAGCGTTTAGTGCCACCGGTACCCACTGTGAAAGTGCAGTTGTTTTTCTACATCTCCCTTGCTTATTATTGCAATCAACATTAGGCATTATGTTTGGCTGCAAGAGGGCGCAATAGTGAAAGACATTTTTTAACAGCACCCAATTACATTAAAATGAAACTGAAAAATATATAACCTTTTTCTTTCACATTCGTAAAGCTGAAATTCATAAAATCAAAACTTGTTTCATTAGTACCATTTCTAAGCATTTCTGAACTTTAAATCCAAACAGCGCCCTCTTGTGTCCAAGCATAATGTCTACTTATGCACCAATAGCCATGGGAACACAATAAGATGAACACAGTTGTTACTTCATGTACATGTTTGTGTAACTTCACCAGTTTAAGTGAAACAACAAAGCCTTTAAGAACATTTAACAATTTCTTATTCCTTGTTTTGTTGTGCAGCTCTGGTTTTTTTCACAAATTCTGAAATTTCTCAGTTTGGTTTCCTTCACAACAGAAGTTTCCAAAGACTTTTGCAAACATCAATACCTGTTTCGTTGATTGGCCAGTGATTCAACATTGGCCAATTCAACCGAAACGGTTGTTAGTTTCCACTGCCAAAACGCACCCTTGGTAGGTAGACGCATAGAGTAAAACCTTTTCAAGCCTTCAGCTTCTCATTCACATGCCTGCCTGCCAAACCAATGGTGTTCCTGCTTAAACAGGAATGTAACATTTCATTAGCATGATTGATTTTCTTCATGGAAAACGAAACCATAATGAAATAGAAATTGTTTTTGTTTTACCTCTTTCTTTCCTCAGCACCATTTCCCTCTCCTCCGCTAACCGAATATCTCTCTCCATCGGAGTCTCCTTCTTCCTCCGCATAACAACAACCTCCTTCTCCAGTAAGGTCATTGAATCTGTGACCTTTGGACTCTCGGTGGTGACCTTTGACATCTCAGTTACATCTGACTTTTCCACAATGACCACGTTAGGAATGTCGTCAGCAAACGCTGGAGTGTGGACAGCTTTTAGGGGTGTTGGGCCCCTCTTCGGTGAGGAAATGTGGGTGGACGCTAAGCTTTCTCTCTCATGGTCCGCCTCTCTCTCTTTGGCTAGCCGTATTTCGCGCTGAACTGGGGTCTCTGCTTTACTCTGTGGTGGGGCAACGGTGTCCTTTTCTCTTGGCTCTTCTTGTTTCATTACAGGGGAAGCAGGTTGGAATTGGACTGGGGAGGCGGGTCTCTGAAGGAGGGGAGAAGGTGGTCTTGCTTGGGCTGACTGTAGATGTAAAGATTGATACATGAAAGACAAATAAATAATAATAATAATAATAATAATTAGCATTTTGAATAGCGCATTTTGAATAGCGCATAACTCATAGTGATTTTACATGTTCCTATGCGCAGTAGAGAAAAAAAGACAACAAAACACAAATACAAGATGTACTAGATATCAAACAAAAATGCATGAATTAAATGTTTAAAAAGTGCGTCTATAAAGCAATCTTAAATTTAACAATGGAACCAATGCTTTTCAAATGGTATGGAAGATTGCTCCATAAGGTTGAGGCAATGAAAGCGAAGCTGCATTCACCCTACGACTTGGCAAACACTGGTGGAATAACAAACAAATTGTTCTTATAAGAACAAAGAATTCTTGATGGCGTGTAGGATATTTATAGCTCTATCAAATGACGAGTCACAAAATTAGAAAAAAATTCTTTCAAATAAAGAAATAATTATGACCATCATAAACAGTTGAATGTGGTTGAGTTGTTAAGCAAAGATTGATTTGCAACATCTGTTTTGGTCCAATTTGAATAGATTTTGTGCACACAACAATTATGCAAAGAAAACATGGTGTTTTTGTTTTGCATCCTTCTTGTTTAAATGCAAAGGAAAAAGCTAATTGAAATGAACAGTCTACAAAATGTATTGTAGCCTGTGAAACAGCCAATCCAAATTGTTTGAGTATGGGACTTTAACCAACGACCAAACTTTTTTTGTTTAAATAGTTCTGGTTTGTTACTTGATATTCAAAAAGATAATACTGATCATTAAACATAGAGATAAAGTGACTGCAACATTTGTTTATGTGTTATTCTGTGTATGAGCAAAGCATACTGTGAAATTTTGAAAAGAACCTATTTTTCCATTGTAAACCCTTCATACACTATTTCATTTCTGACACGCACATCAAAAAGTGTATTACGTACCTTATTCATAAGACTCTCTCTGAAGCTAACTGGTGACTGTCCAATGGAAACGCTGCCCTCTGTTGCCTTCATCGGGCCAGCTTTTTCTCCATGCTTTTCATTGGACCTCCTTCCTCTGAGCATGTTCTGGTACTCTCTGTAGCTTTTGTATGGATCAGAGGAACCTGTTTGGAGACCGAATTTCACGGAGGGTGACGACTTTTGTGGTGTCTTTGCGGATACATTTAGAGGAACTTCAGGTGACTTGGGGTCCACTTGTGGTGAGACTAGTTTGATGGGTGTGAATGTAGCACTCTGTTTGACAGGACTTTGAGGGACTTTCGGAGTTGAACGCCCAGATGAGCTGAGGGGGCTGTCGATACTGGCGTGTTTCACTTGGGTCTCTTGCAACGCTTTCTGACGCTCAAGCACATTGGCTTCATCGCGCTCTTTCTGTAAACGGATTTCCCGTTGCACTATAGACTCTCTTCTAATGATAGACTTCTCTTCAGTGACATTATGTGGTTTGCTTTGGTCCTCCTTGTCTCTTATTATCACCTCCAACTCGGGACTTCCCATTAAGAGTTCTTGAGGTGCAGCTTCTTGCTGCTGTGATTGTTGCCGACAGATTTCAGGCTCGGCAGGCTTTACTGTGGTGGCAATGTTTTTTTGCTGAATTAATGTAGGACTTGTGGAGACAGGTTTTTCCGATGGGGCACAAGGGCTAATAAGGCTTGACTGTCTGCTCGATGACATTTGCCTTATCATTTTCCGTTCCTTAGCATCATTCTCATCTCTCTCTCTTTGAAGGCGAACTTCCCGCTCAACTATCGTCTCATGAACAGAGACCGCTTCCTTATCACTTTTATTTTGTATCTCTAACTTCACAACTGGTGACTGTTCAGTTTTATGTTTAAGAAGCCCTTCTTTCAGAAGCTCTTGCTCACGTTCTTTCTGCAGTCGAATGTCTCGTTCTATAACACTCTCTGATTTGGCCCAGTGACTTTGAATTTCAACCTTGCGTGTGGGAGTGACATCATAGCTGTAAGAGTCGCTACGATCAAAGTCATCATCTGGATCTTTAGGCATTGTGTCCATGATATCTGGTTCAGCCGGAATCTCTATCATCAACTTAGCCTTCTCCTTCTTCTCCTTCTGCAGTTTCTCTTCATGGGAAGCAGCTTCTTTGGCCTTAGCCTCAAAGGAGAACATCCTCCTTGGTTTGACATTCTTCTTCAGCTGTTGAGTTTCTGCATTTTGTCCTGATGCAGTGGTGAGTTTCTGCTCCCAGAGGCTGCGCATCTTCCCAAGGTCTATAGGAGTCACTTCCTCTTTCACCTCAGCGACATTTGTGTTTTCTGCTGTCTGTTCTGGTAATGTTTCTGAAACCTCAGCGGGTTGTACACTTAGAGCAGATGTGACAGTTTCCTTCTCGCTATTGAGATTAAAAATTTCATCAGTTTTCCTAGGAGAGGTAACAACAGCCTCTTCTTCTGTAGAAGGTCTTTTATCAACTGGATCAACTTCCACAGTTAGACAAGGTGATTCCAAACAGACTGTCTGATGTTCACCTTCTAAGACATCTCCATTTGAGGGCAATTGTGGGTTCTCAACTAGAGGTATGATAGATGTGACTGTTTCAGGTTCTGGTGTCGGTGCAGTCTCACTGAATTCTGAATCAGCAGTGGCATCTTGATGGATTAAGCTTGTGGTGCGTGGACTTGGTACTGGTATTTCAGTTTTAGCAATCGGTGACGATGGCTCTTCGCTCTCCGGTGAGGTGAGATCTTCTGAGAGGCTGTCTTTCTGCCAACTAACTTTCTTCTTCCTCTTGACCTTCATGGCGTCCAAGACGTCTCGTCTCTCCTTCTCATACTCAAACAGCGTCTTGCCATCCTCATCTACAAGCTCGGAAGACTTTGAGCCAGGTTTTGGCCCGTACAATGCACGAATAAACTTATCTGACTTAACAGAGACACTAGGATCATGTTTTCTGAGGTTGGAGATACCTTCAGAAACAAGACTACTTGGTGGAGGTCCACTCACACTCCGTGGTTTTGTGTCAGTTAGGACAACTTGATCGCCACCAAGGCCAAGAAGGGCATGTGAAGAAACAAAACTGTCTGTTGCGGCTCTTGGCTTGGTCTCATATTTGGTCTCTGGACGCTGGTAAGTAGTTTGCACTTTGGGAAGAACAGGCACTGTTGGTAGGGCAGAGGAGAGATTGACTGATGTGGGTGACACAACTGCAGATGCATTAGAGATCTGCGGCTGAAACACGAGGTCTGAAGGGACATCTTCATCTCCAAAAAAGCTTCGCCGCTTAGCCGTCAGATCTAGCTTAATGCTTGTCACACTCACTTTAGTCTCAGTTTCCATGTGATCCTTATTATCATTTGTAACATCTTCAGAATCTTCACTGTTTTGGGTGATATTAGCCATACTGGCTTCTTCACTTTCACTTGCGATAGAAAGAAGTCCGTTAATATCGTTGGACAGTTCCTGTAAATTTTCCTGCATCATGGCACTTCTGTCAACTACTTCTTCTGCAGGAACACTTTCTTGCATCAAGACGCTACTGTCTACTAATGTGTCTTCTTCTGCCATTTTGTTCAAAATTAAACATTGTTCGGATGGATTTACGGGGAAACTTTCTCCTTCAAGCTCACTCAAGTCAACCACCTCTTCTGCAGGAACACTTTCTTGCGCCAAGACGCTAGTGTCAACTAATATTTCCTCTTCTGCCATTTCGATTGATTTTGCATTATCTTCCGATGGATTTTCCGAGAAATTTTCTTCTTCGAGCTTCCTGGAGTATTTAAGATCCTGCTCCGAGATGTTTGTGTCTTCTCCACTGTTCATTGAGGCATCTTCCTCATCATCAATTGTGGTTCCATCTCCCAACTCATTCAAGAAGGCGTCAAGGTCACTGGGGGTTCTTACCCTCGTCGTTGGCTTATTCCCCGTCTCCACCACCACAACATCTTGGGGTGAACCAAGAAATGCTAGCAAGTCACCATTACTCTGGTCTCCGCTCAAAGACACTGAGGCATCATGTGTGTTATTAATCTCGACACTGTTCGGCACAAAGTCAAAGTTGTTATCAAACTCTGGAGGAGGTGCAACCACCATCTTGGCATCTCCAAAATCAAGAAGATTGTCAGTTTGCACTTGGCCATGTTGCTCCATATTAGCATTGATATCTGCTGGTGTCTTGAGGCTCTCTCCATTGGAGGCCATCCACAGCTCAGGTTGTCCATTTGAGGAGGTCATGGCAACATCAGCTGAGCTGTCCCCACTCCCGATGGGTTGGTCTGAGAGGAGGTCCATGGTGTTCATGCTGGTTGTGGTTGGTTCTTCAGCGTCCTTCTTGGTAGATCTTTGATTCAGATCAACAGTAAAAGCCTGAAAAATACAATTAAAAAAACTTATAAATTCCATGAACAAAATTAATATGAAAGCAGTGTGGTGGTAAAAAATAATACATTTATAAGCTACCGTTTTGAGAAACTCCAATGAAATTGCTGGTTGTTCTGAAAAGAGAACCTGGCATTACAAATAGAAATGTTGACAAGTTAAGTCTGTTGGGTTTTTTCTTTACCGCTTGTTATTTTCAGAACCACAGTCACATAACTGAGAGATTTTTTTTACTGCAAACCTTAGTTACTGGAAGGAGTGTGTCCATTGGGAATATTTTAGCATAACATTTGCCGAGTATTCTTTCAAAGAAAAAACATCACAAGCATCTCTGACCAAAGCTGGTCATGCAACTTTACACAACGCCTGCCTGAGTTTTAAAAAGCCTAACCCGGCCCCCGCCCCCTTCTGGTTCCCTCACTGTTCAGGGCAGCACAGGACACTCCTAAAACTGCTACAACTGTTTACACTATACACATCTCATAAACATGTTTATAAGCACAAAAGAAAGTAAGTTGAACAATCCCCACCAGTCCTAAATAAAAAATACAAAAAAACTCTGACCGTTTGAAAAAAAATGTTTGAATGCGACCAGTCCATTAGTGCTGAAACCTACATTGTGTTTGTGGCATTAAAACGGACACTGGACACCACTGGCTGTTCCCTTGAAATGACTTGCAGTCATTCATCCGTGGCCTGTAAAGAAATCTTAAAAAGAAATCTTGTCCTTGCAGGAATACCATAGGAGTGGTGCCAAGCTGGTGTCCATTTCAGTGACTTGAGGCGCAATAAAGCTTTTAATCAGGAAGGATTTGAACAACTCTAAGCACCCTTCTGGTTAGCTTTTTAAAGTAATTGATGGAACCAAAAAGTGTTGGACATAAATACAGCTGTCCATGTATTCATGTACCTCGTTGTACACCCATCTCCAAGAAATGAAAACAAACAAATGGTTATCAACACCTGAGACTATTCAAAAACAGGGACAAATGCATTTGACCTCAAAGGTGATTGGTTACATCATGGAGGCTTCCTCCATGGTTACATTGGTGAGAATGGGGTGGGGTGACTTTTGGTATACGACAGAAACAAATCAAAGGGGACCACTTTGCCTCCGTCACATGAAGAATTTTGTACCTGAAACCACTCGAAAGTGTTTATTTATAAACATATTTAACTAATAATTAACATTTTTCAAATCACCCTCAAACTTGCTTGTCATTCTGTACATTTTAAAATGAAATTTTAGAGTAAAAAAAGTTAATCAACTCAAATACATGTACATCATGTACAAACCTGCATTTCTATTCAAGCATTGAAATACCTTTTGGTTGGTTTCAGGAAAACAAAAGTTACAACCTTATAAAAACTGCTCTAGAGACTCAAGTTAAGTAGTACACAGTCATCCAAATGTTTTTGTATGAACAGATTTCCTCTACATATAATAAATCTGAGATCGAACACATGCTGGTCCAGTGGTTAGACTGCAGAACTTTTACATACAAGGTTGTGGGTTTGAGCCCACCAAGCAACCGCTGATTTCACAATGACTAGAATAAGTATTCTTGAATCAAAATTTCATGATTTTGCACTTCATAATTATACATGTAGTAATAAACCAATGTTTGTGCGAGAGAGATTGGCTTTTGCCAGCTTGCCGTTTATATCCCTATGTGGGAGATTGCTGAGTTTCCTTGACCAGTAGATCATCTAAACAAACAAATGACTGACTGTCAAATATATTCTCATTAGATGTCACTTTGGCCAGACCTCTGTTGCCCCTGGTCTTGGCCTTGGTGCCCCTACAACAATTTTCCCAAACTTAAAAATTTTCCATTGGAAGTGTTCTTCGAAAAAAGAAAATGGCCTTGCCCTCTCAAAGATAAAATTTGAGGCCTGTTATACATTCAAATGCAACCTCTAGATATAATAGTGGATTACAGATCATAGATACATCTTCTCAGATTCAGAATTTTGGGGCAACAAATGTTTAAAATTTGTTTACATGACCACATTTGTTCAAAGTGACAGGTTTCAAAACAAATTCTTTATCTATACTATCAGAAGTTGCTGTAGGCTTCCAACCAAAGGTTTCTATTGCCATTTATTTTACCTTCCATTTAAAGCACTGCTCTACAGAGGTTTAATTTGCCTGGCTTGTCTGTAATATAGAGGTTTAATTTGCCTGGCTTGTCTGTAATTTGCCTGACTTGTCTGTAATTTGTACAAACATACATTCCACCATGTACTCACAATTTTGTCCACAAGTTGAGAGGTCAAGAGCTTAGTGACTAAGGTATCTGCAACGGCATTAAACATGGGTTTTAAGAGATCTGGATCAGACGTCAACAGAGTTGTTAAGCTGTCCTTCAGATCGCTTGAACGCTTCTCCTTGGAGAGTCCTTTTCTGTCTCCATCAAGAACGGACTCAGGCGCTGTTGGCTCCATCAGAAGGTCTGAGTGTGATCCTGCCTCATGATTTTCAACGACAGGTTTATCTCGGTTAGATTCCTTAGAATGTTCCTTGTCGCTCATTTCCCTGAATGTTTCTCCTCACCGAGGAACTATCAAGACATTACTGAAATTACCTTTTAGAACTTGACTAGTAGTAGTATCTCTTATTCAGTGTGTTCCTTTCAAAGAGTTGTCTAACACTCCCCTCTAGCAAACATCATAACTTTAATACTCCAATGGCTCACTCACACTAACACATTCATGTTGTTTGTTTGATGAAAAGAGGGACGCATCCAAAACTATTGTATCTTTTTCAGTTTGATTTCAAAGCAGGTTTCTCAAAGCACACTTCAACGACCCAACTTCAGATGTCCTCAAAACTGATATCCATGAATCGTTCACACCTTCCGAGAGTCTTGAGAACTACACATCCATTCTGCTTGAAGTGAAGTTACTTGAAGACACCACACCCATGTTTTCTTCTTAGCTTCATGCACCTCCAGTACCACAAACCTTCTGTGGATATCTGCTTGGTTTTGGACAAGACAAGGTAATCTCTGATCCAGTCTATAGACTGATAGTGACCAGTGACACAAACAATGTTTGCAAATTAGACCACATGCCTTCACCCGTGGTTGCTTCTACACAATGGTGTTCAAGGCAGGGGCTTCACCATTTTGAGGGGACTATAATGAATTGGTGACCAGAACAAAACTCTTTAAATTTGTTTAAAGATGCAGGGGGCCTTGTTACCATTGTCAAAAAGATGCAACAACATCCGTGACAGATCTTGTGCTAAGTGGCGTCTTGTAAGATGTAAAATTGTTAGCATCAAGAATTAACCATATCCTTTTAAAGGCAAAGCATTTTATTTTTTGATTTTTGGAACTGCCTGATTGTTTAATCCTATAAAAATGAATGTGAACAATAAAAGTAAAATTCCATTTCAAAGAGTGGTTGCATTTTTGAGATACCACTGAAACTCCAGAGCGATTATGTCCATACATGAAGATTATAATCCCTAATAGGAATAAACACCCTCAGATTCAAATTTGGGGCACAAAAATTAATATCTTATTTACACACTTCAAAGTGAAATGTTTTCTTGAAATGCTATAAACTATCGAAAGCTGTTGTATGCTTCTAACCAAAGCTTTTTATTGCCATTAATTTTAAGAGTGATAACCAAGCGTACACCTTCCCTTTAGAGAAAGACATTGCTAGGGTTGAAAAATGCGGTCATTAATTTTTTTGCTCCATTTAAACCATAGGTCCTTTTGGTTGGTAAGCGGTTTGTAACACTTTCTGTTTTCTCAAAATTGTTCACAGCCACAAATGATCGATGAGGAATGATGCTTAGCAGGAGACCAACTGGATAGTAAATGATGTTACAAATGATCGATAGTATCGGTATTTTAAAAGTGGTCATGCTAGGTTTACAGCGTGTAGCTGTTCCCATTATACTTTAAGTGGCCCTGTTAAGTTACCCTGGCTGCGCTGAAGTCTTCCACGATACCCTGTGCATTTGCTGTGGTGCTCTTTGCAAATTCCTTCTAAATGCCCCCTTAACAGAAGAAAAGTTATGTACCCCTTCAAGAACGAAATTCAAGGCCTGATGCATGTAAATCAATATACTATAAATATTGATGTGGTAATCAAGGATAATTCTCTGTTTAGGTTCAATGATATTATTACTGCCCCTCTACACATGGCAGGTTCTATACACAATAAAAATAATCAATATTTGGATGCATAAGACATAGGCCTACTACATTGTACCATGGAGGTAGAAATTGTAAAGAACATACATGAACAAGGAACAACTTCAAATACAGTATTTGGTTGATAAAACTGTTGACCAAATAATACAAAGATTACAATGAAGTGTAATTAGCACACTATATTGTGAAGAACAATGTTCTTCTTATAATCGTTAGGCCAACATCTTTCTGATTATGAGGGGTCCTAATAAAAGTGTCTAGTACCATGACATGCGGGTCTGAAGATGGCAAGATACAACGTTTTTGGGAGGGAAGGAAAGGTTGGAAGAAAACCCACACAGTCAGGTAAAGACTGGGTCCACAGAGGTGAAAAGTTGGATTTGAACCAGGCTTTATTGAGGTGACAGGCAGGGAAGAAACCACTGAGCTAACCTGATTTCCAATTGAAGGTATACAGAATTGATGACCACGTGCTCATAGAGTGTGAAACAGATTGAAAGGAACCTCAAAGGCGGGAAAAGTAGCATTTCATTGCAGTAATTTAATTGACTCAAACCTACATGCACATGATGCAAGTCAACTTGCCTAGTGTGCTCATATGTAATGTTTGCAAACCCAGACGCTAATAAAACAGCATTATACATTGATTGTAAATTTACCTGTTATTCTCTTTTTCCATCAAGAAGCGCTGCCAAATGAGCCTTTGACTAAACATGCACTCTTATCCAAGTAGTTAAAACATTCCTTCCTTTTGTTGAGGGACAATCTTTTGTGAGTGCCCGAAAGCTCCCATGGAAATCCTGGCATCAACACCAGTGGCTTAACTGCTTTGCTGAATACCAATAGAGGCCATTGCGCTGGAATTTAACTGCTTATCATTTATAACAACAGGTAGTTTGGAATTATCCCTTGGGCTGACTCATCTTCTTCAGGAGTAAGGGAGGTAGAGTACAGCTGTCTGTTCCCAGGCACAGATACCTACTTTTAAATCTTGCTGTCTTTCCAGTTGTTAACGTTTCTGGAATTTGTTTTAATTTTTTTTAAACAATTTTAGGTTGATCTGCCACCATCAGAGTCTTTTTATAGCACACAGATCTACTATTAAGGTACTTGAAACAAGAAAAACATAGGATTTGAGGCATTGCATGGTGAGGTAGCAATGTTTTGCAGTAATACCATGTGGGTGTGTCTACTTGCCACACAGATTTTGTTTTTTAGAGAACTGTCTTGCTATTCTACTACCACGGAGTAGAAAAACATCTTTAAGACAGGTTTTTTGAAATGTTTGAACTATAAGACCAATATAAGTTACCAAATCAGCATTCTCCCTGAAATGGTCTGCTGGCCGAATGCTAGTTAAAGCACTTGAGGATCAGTCAAAGTATACTCCAAGAGCTCTGGCTGGCTACATGTAGTTCAGCATTGAAAAGCATCCTTGTTTCAAGTATGGATGTTTCAATGAAATGTGGACCAGTTAAAAAGCTACTGGACTAGTAGAATGACCAGCTAAAACTGGTTCTGTTGGTTAGTCACAGAAATTAGGGCAAACTCTACCAATACAATGCAATCTTTCCCAACACTACTTTTGTCTATACGTATACAAACTCTGATGAAATCACAATTAACAACTCATGTGCATCAAAACCAGCCATTACAAATAACTATAACAAACGTAGATTATTCACCTCACTGGTTGCAGGTCTTCTACAACAACGAAAAAGGGGCAACAACCTGGCCGGAATTTCACACTATAATGATTTAAATCCCTCAGAATACTACACAGCGCTTCTAGGTGTGTTCAATCATGGAGGTAGAAATAATTGGCAAGTTTGAAATGAATATTATTCAGAATGTGTGAGATTCAAACAGTCAACGATCAAAACAAAATGATTTCTTCCATCAAACAGGGGGACATTTAAGGGACACCAAGGAAAGGACCAGGGGCAATTTCAAGGGGTATACAGGAAGTTACAAGGGGCAATTTCAAGGGGTACCAAGAAAAAGACATGGGGCAACAGAGGCACCCTGCCTCCATTGACTCAGTGAGATGTCAGGACTGAGTACAGTGTAGTTTTAACTCCATATTTTCAAAAACTGAGTTCTCAGCGACTACAAGAATCTACTCTACAATTCTCAACAAAAACCTCTTCCAAGTGAAATGACTTCCACCCCAATAAGAAATGCTGTGCATGTGTTGTGTTGACTGCACTGATATAAAGAAATATTTTGAAATACTTTGCATTTCCAAAAATGAAGAAGCCAAATGCCTGAACAAACATGTTAATAACTCCAAACCTTAAAAACATTTTGAACTCCTAAATTCAGTATTGCTGTCAGGGATGAACTTACCACAGTTGAACGTTAATAATCTCAAAAGCAGAGTTATTGTACAGAATTTCCCTCAGAAGAGTGTCTTCCAATCCAAGACCATACCCATCAACTGTCCAGGCTGTCCATGTATTTATCAATAGCCGTTAAGGAAGATTTGATGGTCTAATGGTCTTTACAACCCCCCAGCAAGCAGGCAAACTTACTTTTATCTTAGTTGAAGGCAACGCTCATTGTCGTTTTGCGAATGATTACATCTTTTCAGCGTACGAACTAGAGCAAATAGGGTTTATACACAGCAGCCACAGTGGTAGTCCAGTATTGTAGTTTAGCTTGATATCCCCATAATAGCGCAACCAGTACTGTTGACATGCTACCTAACTGTGTGACCCAGTAGGGATTTATTTGAACAACCCCAAACTGCTTTGAAGACAGGTAGACCATAATTATAAGAGCAAATATTAGTCAGACTTCTCAAGTGTTTATCCTGGACTCCAAGTGCTACAGGTAAATGCAAATGAGAGAGTCTAAAAATGGTGAAGTGTATAGCTTTGTAGCTTACATGTACTCAATAAAAATGTAATCATGGAAGCTTTCAATGTGCCTTATACGTGTAAATAATAATTATTATAACAACATGAATTTATAAAGCTCAACAAATGCTGGACAAATGCCTGATAAAACACATGAGGACCAGTCACAGTTCACTGTTTTGAAAAGCATCCCAATTTCAATTGAAATATTAAATCGTGAATAGTACACTAGATAAACAGACTGGTTAGACTGTGTGTAAGTCTCATGAAGATCTGAACATTGGGATGTGCTTTTTCTACCTCCATCATGGTGAAAGTGGACAATTTTGTTTAGTATGTGAAAGCAATTATTTGACAAGGTTAACACCAAACACATTCAAGACTTGCATGGTCTATGGACATTGAAGTCATCAAGAAACCAATCTTGTTCAAAACATGCACATAATCCTTTCATGTAATTGAGAGCTAATGTGACTAATATCAACAGCTGCCATGCATGCCAAACCATATAATTCCAGCTCAGGGCAGGATTTGAGCCAAACAGGTCTCAAGAGCCGATTATTAAGACAGAGTTGAAGGAAACAACCCTCTATCCTCCAAGTTGCTTCTCCAACCAAACGGAGCTGGCAAAGATAATAATAGACCAAGGATCTTCCAACCATATCCCCATAGGAAGGAATAATTCCTGCTAAACCTTTCCATGGCTGAAGTAAGAATACATCCATGCCTTTAACTCTAAGAAAATAGAAACCTTCTAGTGTCTGGTTTCAGCCACAACAACATGTGTCCTTTTGTTGCAAAAAGGTAAGCTGTTTTTTTCTCCTTGAAAGTACAACAAAGCATTTATTACCTCCAGTCTTCCCTGGTAAACCACTTGCTTAGATCCAGAGAAGATTCTCTAATCCTCCAAGAAGGTTGTGCGTCCTCTTTCCAAGAAACAACTATAACCTAACAGACCTCAACAGACATTTACAAACAAGTGCAGTACATTTAACTCTGCACACTGACTCTCATCTCCAGGATAGCTAGTCTTGGTGCAAGACGTTCTTGTATAATGTTAAGTAATGCCGTGTCCAAATTGACGGTTACAGCTAGATTTACGATCACTATGCATTGAAGGACATCCTTAGCAATCGTTGTAGTCGTAGCCGTAGCTGTAGCAACCAATTCGGATATGGCCAAGAATGGTAATTGTAAGCACAACATTCGGCGGTAAGCAAAGCCATGAAATTGGGCCCTGGTCTGGTGGCTCAAATTATTACAAACCTTTTCCTACATGTATGTTAAGAAGCCCTTTGGGAATAACACTATCATGACGACAATGTTACCAGCTTTTCATTCCATTGCACCAAAGCACCACTCAGCAAACAACTCTCAAAGCATGGAGCGAGGACTTGTTCTTGATCACCAATGCTGTCATTCAGCACCAAATATCCATAAGTAACAATGTGCAATTTCAGCAATTAATCACTTTGTATTTAAGGTCAGCCCACCTTTGGGAATTATCAGAAATGCATGCTGGTCTGCACATTACACTCCCTTGAAAAAAAAAACAGGCAAATTGCTTGCAATTAGTTACTTAGCAGACACATTTGGAAGAGGTTTTTGAATAATATTGTATGTACATGTCCTTGAACCGATATTGCAAAACTGCCATCGAAATACAGATGCTCATACTGCTAATACAGCGTACAATGTAGCCTACATGATGTATGTACATGTATGTAATGTTCAAGACTCGGGAAAATATTGGTCCACCATGTGGAACACAGTACAAAGGAACAGTCATTGGTTATTGTTTTGCTCTATTGTTGTGAAATAAAATAATCAATAAAACCTAGTTACAGGTGAAATAACAATTAATACTGTAATCGTACCCACACCAAGGTTCAAAAATGGTAATTGAATGCAGGCTATAAAATGTCAGTTAAAATTTATCAATAATGCCGAGTGGTCTGGTGTCAAATGTCAACTTCTTTTTCTCAGGCATTTGCTTAAGCAAATTATAACAAAATTTCTTTAAACCAAAGCAATGAGAAGATGTGACTACTGTTTTTGTGTATTATAATAACTTTCTTGTATTGAAAACAAGAGACCCTCATCACCTCAAACCTGTTATTGTAAGCCTGACTATATCAGTGAAGAAAAGGTGATGAGAAATGTTAATTTGCTAAAAGTGGGAAGAAAACCCCAAACTGGAGAAAGTCAGCACAATTCGGTAGGAACTGAAAACAACAAGGCTATGGTCCAGGATTCGAACCAAGGGCTACAGGGGTGATAGGCGGAATAGAAACCTGTACCTGTAGCAAGGAGCTGTTTATGTTTTGTCTGAGATTTGGTGTGCTTCCTTAAAGTGCTTGTTATTATTTGGCAAATCAAAATGAGACAACAAAATTATATGGACAATATCTTATTACCTTATGGGAGTATTTCAGACAGAAATGTTTCTCAGCACAAATGGTACTGCTGCAAGGACAAAAGCTAGAGTTGAGATAAACAAAATATTACTTACAGTCTCCTGACAATGACTAGAGCACACTAGTCGAACAAGGAGACCAACTAAAAAACTCACTCCACAATAATGAAGTTTATAACGATCCTCTATAAGGTAAGGTCACTGCCGATTTTCTACTTTCCCCCATGTAGTAGTTAAAAAGCAGGACAGTTCTTTGAGAAGCCTCCCAAATCCAAAAATCTACTCTGAGGTAGTAGAATATATAGCAAGACAGTTCTCTAAAGAACAAAATCTACCTGGCAAGTAGACACACACATGATGTTACTGCAAACCAAATATATTAGTTTGCAATCATAAGACCTTCCAATCTAGCACCACGCCTTTAAGACATGGCCTTGGACAAGGCGGTATAAGGTTCTTCACTTATTAACAATAAAGAAAGAATGTGTTGAATATCCAGAAAACCGTTGACTGATAAGTATACTTCAAGGATAACAGCCAGGTGTCTTTGTTTGCAGATAATACAAACCAAACTAGACTTCAACTATTTCAAATATGCTGGATATTTGAAAACTCACATAATATTATGATGTTGTTTTAAAACATTTGCCCTGGCTTTGAAATTCGCATTTGACTTGGACCATGTTACAATTGTGACTCCGGGGCTAACATAAATCATCATCTTGGAAAATTAAGCCTTTGGAAGTGACTATGGTTTGACCTAACATTTACAATTCCAAATGCTATGTAAAATGAAATGTAAGTTAGTGCCCTACAGTTCTGTGACACTACATGTAAATCACTTGTTCAAACTAGCACAGAAAGATCTCATGTTTCGACCCTTGCAGAGTCTTTCTACAATTAACCTTTTGACAATAAATTAAGTCTCAGCTACCGGTCAGAGCATGAGCTTGTCATATTACTGAATAATTACAACCTACATTACATGTACATACAGAGTCCGATACTGCAAAGTACTGGTTGACGTTTGTAAACTACCTGTGTATCCGAGTATAGAAAAAGATCTGCTTGTGAGATACATGTACAATGTAGCTTATGTAGCAGATGATACCAAAAAAAAGCTTGGCCTAACAGAAATAGGTTAGGCCTACCATCCATCAATCATGAATTCGATCCCAATCCAGAGATTGTTAACTGAGAAATATGTCAGTGGAATCTGAAATTCGCTTATGTGTTAGAATGTGTAAAAAAATGTCCAACAAACCTATTGGTATAATAGATGTTAAATTTGCATCGGGGATAAAGAATATTAATTTTGGTTTTTACCCATACACCGATGTGTGTAGCACTGTATACTCAGTACTTTCCCGAGTCCTGTGGAAAAAAATATCACAGGCACGCCACTCGGGTGGGATTCGAACCCACGACCCTTGCAATTCTAGAGCAGTGTCTTACCAACTCTTCTCAACAAATCTCATGGAGGACTGAATTTATTTCCCACAAATCCCAAGGGATGTCTCAACAGAATCCTTGCATTCCACCATGTACATGACCACTCAGCAGACAGAGTTAATATTTATGTATTTAATGTGACCTTTCCAACTGCCCTTCATGGCCTCAGCTTGTGGTGACATTTAAAAACCCAACCAGGGCCCGATCCCCTACAGTGGTGTAAACGTAGTCATGGTAACACATGCCATTGTAAGGAGCAATGCAGTCAGCATACCCCCAGGGGTGGGTGTAGTGGTAGGGAACTGGTGTATACGTACTTGCGTGGTATATAAGATATTTAATACAGGTAGATTGTATGATGTATGAAGCAGGTTATTCACAGAAATAGAACATGCTGTGTCAAAGTATGTTCTCTATATGGATGATGTACATACCCTCTTCATCATGTGTATGTCAGCTTTTGAAGTACATGTACTAGACTAGAGTAGTATCAATAAAGTGCCAAGCATTTCAGGGAATTATTTCATCCAGCCTGAATCTTTTTTTTGCAGACTGAATGCTAATATTGAGTAGTAAATTATGATATTTGAATAGCAACTGAAACAGCATTTGGCTTTGCTATACAAGGAAAATCGTTCCCTGCATTTTAAGAATGCAAATAATGTCAAAATTAACCAGCTAAACTAAAGAAGAGAGTTCAGCTAAAATGGCCTCGCATAATTTGCCTCAAAAACAAAGCGAATTGGCACAGGAAATTAAACACAGGATTCTCTCGATTCTCGCAATGATTTAGAATAGAGTGTACTGTTTCAGCCATATCATTGTCAGTCCGCAAAAACAACAGAGGCCATCCACTAGACTGACCACATGTTTGCAGCAGACAAAAACAAACATATATTAATTACTTCCTACTTACACATATCCTAACCCGAGGTCGTTGAACATCAATCAAATTCTAACATAGAAATCTTTTCTGGTAACAGGAGGTGTTAACGTATAGAGAATGCCAGGGCGCCAACCACCTGTGGAAATGCCATTCAATGTATCTGTATGACAAAACCCATAGAGTTCTCAGCATGCACTAACCACTCTATCCTCATAACAATCACAATTTGTAATATCTCACAATGCTTTGTTATCAGCGACACATCATTGCAGCACTTGAACTATGGAGCGTATTCAGAACAAAGCACAGACTGATTTGAGCTGACAGCATTGTGAGAAAAAAGGCGTCGCTTTTATTTCAATATTTACACTTGCGGCATAATACGCATTATGTGACCCATAAGTTGCAAAGAGCATGACCACTACATTTTATATTCAAATTAAAATGTTTGTCTTGTTTATGAACACAAACATCATAACACAAGTAAAACTCGCTGTAGGGTTAGAGCAGAGGGGGTGTGGCCATATCAGGGAGAAGAATGGGGTTGGATTTTCTATGAATCTGTAAGAAGTAAAAAACTTACATGTAAGTAGTAAACTTGCAGGTACAACCGTGTACGTGTATAACATTCTTTTGGGACATGTGTTGGTTCTGAGAAGAACCGGTGAGGTCTTGACGTTTTTGAGCACGTCCTACTCATCTTCAGGGGAATGTCTATTCTTACCTTAAGACCAGCAGGTTATACAGTTTTAACAGTTCATTTCAGAACCAACACTTCGCCCAATAGATTTTTTACATGGTTGAACCCAAAAGTTTACTGCCTTAGTTTTTCTAATGATCCACCATTTAATGCTATCAAACATTGTTTACTGAAAATTGTTGCTTGCAGCGTGTTAGGGTCAAGAGGCGAAATCTCCAGATTGGAATTCTCTATTTATCTTAGCCACTCTCTGTTCTAACCGGGAGCACAATGAGGTGTGTTTGACAACTGATTGTGTCGTTAGGGAGGGGGGGGGGGCAGTCCTTTAAAGTTATGAACACAAGCTTAATGAACAAAGTTGTTGTGTAATCAGTGCCCATTCAAATGAAAGGCCTAATTCTTTCTAAATGTTTGATTTAGCATACCTGAAAGATTTGTTGATAGAAAGTTAAAAACATTAACCTTTTGACTCATCCCAAAAAGTCCCAATGCGTGTCCACCATTTTGGAAGTCAATTCCTTTGCATACATTTTTACTCTCATTAATGTGCACTTCATGTCAGGAAATTGGTCAACACAGCCGGCTCATTTTTAAAACCGAAACAATTTGAGATTAATTATTTGGTTTTAACCTTTGGCATCACATCCATCTATGATAAGGACTTAATACTTGTAGTGCTTTCAGAGTCTTAAGGGAAACAAACCCAGGAGGGAAATGGAAGGAAATGGTGCAGCCGTAAAGAACTTGCTCCCAGTGTAGTCTTAATACTTGTAGTGCTTTCAGAGTCTTAAGGGAAACAAACCCAGGAGGGAAATGGAAGGAAATGGTGCAGCTGTAAAGAACTTGCTCCCAGTGTAGTCTTAATACTTGTAGTGCTTTCAGAGTCTTAAGGGAAACAAACCCAGGAGGGAAATGGAAGGAAATGGTGCAGCTGTAAAGAACTTGCTCCCAGTGTAGTCTTAATACTTGTAGTGCTTTCAGAGTCTTAAGGGAAACAAACCCAGGAGGGAAATGGAAGGAAATGGTGCAGCTGTAAAGAACTTGCTCCCAGTGTAGTCTTAATACTTGTAGTGCTTTCAGAGTCTTAAGGGAAACAAACCCAGGAGGGAAATGGAAGGAAATGGTGCAGCTGTAAAGAACTTGCTCCCAGTGTAGTCTTAATACTTGTAGTGCTTTCAGAGTCTTAAGGGAAACAAACCCAGGAGGGAAATGGAAGGAAATGGTGCAGCCGTAAAGAACTTGCTCCCAGTGTAGTCTTAATACTTGTAGTGCTTTCAGAGTCTTAAGGGAAACAAACCCAGGTGGGAAATGGAAGGAAATGGTGCAGCTGTAAAGAACTTGCTCCCAGTGTAGTCTTAATACTTGTAGTGCTTTCAGAGTCTTAAGGGAAACAAACCCAGGAGGGAAATGGAAGGAAATGGTGCAGCTGTAAAGAACTTGCTCCCAGTGTAGTCTTAATACTTGTAGTGCTTTCAGAGTCTTAAGGGAAACAAACCCAGGAGGGAAATGGAAGGAAATGGTGCAGCCGTAAAGAACTTGCTCCCAGTGTAGTCTTAATACTTGTAGTGCTTTCAGAGTCTTAAGGGAAACAAACCCAGGAGGGAAATGGAAGGAAATGGTGCAGCTGTAAAGAACTTGCTCCCAGTGTAGTCTTAATACTTGTAGTGCTTTCAGAGTCTTAAGGGAAACAAACCCAGGAGGGAAATGGAAGGAAATGGTGCAGCTGTAAAGAACTTGCTCCCAGTGTAGTCTTAATACTTGTAGTGCTTTCAGAGTCTTAAGGGAAACAAACCCAGGAGGGAAATGGAAGGAAATGGTGCAGCCGTAAAGAACTTGCTCCCAGTGTAGTCTTAATACTTGTAGTGCTTTCAGAGTCTTAAGGGAAACAAACCCAGGAGGGAAATGGAAGGAAATGGTGCAGCCGTAAAGAACTTGCTCCCAGTGTAGTCTTAATACTTGTAGTGCTTTCAGAGTCTTAAGGGAAACAAACCCAGGAGGGAAATGGAAGGAAATGGTGCAGCCGTAAAGAACTTGCTCCCAGTGTAGTCTTAATACTTGTAGTGCTTTCAGAGTCTTAAGGGAAACAAACCCAGGAGGGAAATGGAAGGAAATGGTGCAGCTGTAAAGAACTTGCTCCCAGTGTAGTCTTAATACTTGTAGTGCTTTCAGAGTCTTAAGGGAAACAAACCCAGGAGGGAAATGGAAGGAAATGGTGCAGCCGTAAAGAACTTGCTCCCAGTGTAGTCTTAATACTTGTAGTGCTTTCAGAGTCTTAAGGGAAACAAACCCAGGAGGGAAATGGAAGGAAATGGTGCAGCTGTAAAGAACTTGCTCCCAGTGTAGTCTTAATACTTGTAGTGCTTTCAGAGTCTTAAGGGAAACAAACCCAGGAGGGAAATGGAAGGAAATGGTGCAGCCGTAAAGAACTTGCTCCCAGTGTAGTCTTAATACTTGTAGTGCTTTCAGAGTCTTAAGGGAAACAAACCCAGGAGGGAAATGGAAGGAAATGGTGCAGCTGTAAAGAACTTGCTCCCAGTGTAGTCTTAATACTTGTAGTGCTTTCAGAGTCTTAAGGGAAACAAACCCAGGAGGGAAATGGAAGGAAATGGTGCAGCCGTAAAGAACTTGCTCCCAGTGTAGTCTTAATACTTGTAGTGCTTTCAGAGTCTTAAGGGAAACAAACCCAGGAGGGAAATGGAAGGAAATGGTGCAGCTGTAAAGAACTTGCTCCCAGTGTAGTCTTAATACTTGTAGTGCTTTCAGAGTCTTAAGGGAAACAAACCCAGGAGGGAAATGGAAGGAAATGGTGCAGCCGTAAAGAACTTGCTCCCAGTGTAGTCTTAATACTTGTAGTGCTTTCAGAGTCTTAAGGGAAACAAACCCAGGAGGGAAATGGAAGGAAATGGTGCAGCTGTAAAGAACTTGCTCCCAGTGTAGTCTTAATACTTGTAGTGCTTTCAGAGTCTTAAGGGAAACAAACCCAGGAGGGAAATGGAAGGAAATGGTGCAGCCGTAAAGAACTTGCTCCCAGTGTAGTCTTAATACTTGTAGTGCTTTCAGAGTCTTAAGGGAAACAAACCCAGGAGGGAAATGGAAGGAAATGGTGCAGCTGTAAAGAACTTGCTCCCAGTGTAGTCTTAATACTTGTAGTGCTTTCAGAGTCTTAAGGGAAACAAACCCAGGAGGGAAATGGAAGGAAATGGTGCAGCCGTAAAGAACTTGCTCCCAGTGTAGTCTTAATACTTGTAGTGCTTTCAGAGTCTTAAGGGAAACAAACCCAGGAGGGAAATGGAAGGAAATGGTGCAGCTGTAAAGAACTTGCTCCCAGTGTAGTTTCTCTACAGAAACAACACAATTCATTAGAGAGAGATAGTTACATGGTATCCCAAATATACAAATAAACCATTCTAGATTGTTCATCCGGTCATGCAAAAGCTAGAATCTTGCAAATTAACTATTTAAGAGTTTGTCTGGCCTCAGAAATTGTTTCAGGGGTCGATTATACAAAGGTCTCACCTCAAACTAGTTTCTAGGACTCTTTAGGATTTATTTAAAACTTACAGCTAGTCCTAAGTTAGGATGAGTAACTCGTCCTAAGTCGAGATAAGACTAGTCTTAACTCTTTGAGAAATCCACCCCTGGACACGTAAAATAGCCATGAAATAACATGTAGCCTTGCATGAACAAGAACAGAAAACAAAACAGACATCAAGTCCTTATCCAAGATCAAAAACAACATCTTGGTGATCAACTCCTACACAAACTCACCTACGTATCTACAGTATACCATGGAGGTGATGAGTATACTGATCAGAAGATCAGTACACAGGTGTCTAGAAGAGAATGCTGAAGATTCTATCCTTAATAGCTCTAGCTACAATTAAGATGGCTCAAGAAGATCAGGATCATCTTCTTGTCCTTAAAGGGTCGACAATAAGAAGTCTTAACAATGTGCTACTTTCAAAGACTTTCTACTGTCTGCAATGGACTGTGGCACCCAACCACGCACTGTAAACATTGCATTCCTCAGCGCACTGCTGTACTTCTAACCACCAGCAGCCTCAAGGTGGCTCATCTATAGCATGAATATTCATGAGACTCTTCCATTTTGGGATAGGGGGGGGGGGGGGGGGCGGAATGCAGAATGTTGTTTGTGTCATCAGCAACACTTTTACACATCTCAACAGTAAGCTTTAACATGGGTTTTGTAGGCTATACAATGTATCCCTCTTTAGCAGTAAACACCAAGGATAGTGTAACATCTGCATGAAATATGCCAGACTGTAAAGACACAATCCAACTGGTTCCTAATTAAGTTACTTTTTAATGAATATTCATGAGGCACTGTTATGACAAACATGTACTGTGGTGCAGGCGTGAATGACATGATGTATGTACTGTGATGCAGGCGTGAATCACATGTGTGTACATGTACATGTACATAGATCTCTTGCAACACTAATATTCACTATAATTTTCAAGTACCTGTACTATTGAAATTATCCCAACTTTACAAAGCAGATTGTCACTTTACTTGGAATAATAAAACTTTATTTTTAGTCTGGTGATAATAATAAAAAGGGTATAAATAAAGCGCCTCCAACCAGCAGATGCAAAGCGCTGGAAAAAAAAAAGCCAGAATAATTAGGAGGGGGGTGGGCAGACAAGATAAACCCAGATTACATTCGACCAGAGAAAAGATGGGTTTTGAGTGCCTTTTTGAAAGCAATTTGAATTCCTAACAAGAGTGGGAAGCTTATTCCACAGCCGAGGGGCAGAGACAGAAAAAGCTCAGTCACCAGCCTAAATCTGAGACATTCTGGACGTAACACTGAGAGCCACAAATCTCTTTAATCCACTTGGAATGTTAAATGTCATGAAGTGGTTGCTCCTAATGATCTCGCTAGTTACTCCATACTGGGAACATACCAAGACCTCCTTCATATCGCCTTGAAGCAAATTGACGTCGCTAATCATCACACCCGAACAATCTAACGCTCCAAAATGTGGCCGTTACGTGAAGATATGTTTGGATGTGTAGAGAGACATAAGACCTTGTCGGTTTCTATCTTGATATCCTACATATATCAATCTAACGCTCCAAAATGTGGCCGTTACGTGAAGATATGTTTGGATGTGTAGAGCGACATAAGACCTTGTCAGTTTCTATCTTGATATCCTACATATAGTGAATTGGTCTCATACTTCCAACCGTAGATCCACAATACCTTGCAGGAAAATACTTAATGTTAAAACGCCTTGAGCATCACTGAGGGATGTTTAAGGTTGATGCAGGAACATACACATACGAAAACTGTAAGTGTTCTCTTACATGTCCATTTTGTAAAATTTGAAAGCCAATAAATGTATCAAAGACTGGAAATCCATGCGTCTGTCATGCGTTGTGCATTAAAGGTCTAGAGATGTCCACAAAAATGCCATCGCTGGTTTCTATAAATTATCCTGTGACAATTCTGCTTCACTATTATTTACCATAAATGTCTGCAAGCAGCGCCTGGTTTGGATTTAAACAGAAATAAATCACACTTTGGTACGCCTATCATATAAAACCAAGTCACATAATTTTTAAGCAAACGCACAAAAGGAACAAAGTCCCTTACAACATATTGATGTCAAACCCATGCCTTGTTACAGCTTTGCGCTGTATCGCATGTTTATTCATCTTAGTTTCATTGGCCCTTCATGCATATGGGCGTACGCGCTGAAAATTTCAGGTGCGCGTATAAACCCAGGTGCGCGTATTGCCTGGTAAAGTGTCGACAGTGGTGTCTACCTGGCAAGGAACCATTTTACATTTAAGCTAAGGTCATAGATTGGTAACTACTCCAACTAATGACCATAACATAATTACTTGGTGAGCAGCTTAATTTCAAATAGTGTAAATTAAAAATGGATTCAGCATTTTGCAGAATTTATCTTACCTTTGTCTCTAGACAGTCAGTTTCTGACATCCACGATTCATCCAAAATCACCTCTTTGAACGCTGTGTTTTGCAACATTTGTCCAATGTTCAAATTAGTCTTGGGTTTTGAACCCAATGCTTGATCCCTATTGGCTGGAATGTGATGTTGATGAGCACTGTGATTGGTGGAGAGTGTGGTGGTACTCTGTTGGCTGGTATCTTGAGGTAGTACTATTGAAGTGGAATACTGAGTGGTCTTTGGTTGTGGAATACTTGTTACCGGTACTTGCATTGGTTGCTCCCTGAGATCGCTGCATGAAGGTTCAGCCACATCATTACTTAGTTTCAAAGTTATTTCATCCACAGACGTTTGATCATCCGGTGAGGTCTGCATTGCTGGTACTGGCTCTGTCAATGCTGGATTCTGATTGGACGAGAATGGGTCCCATGATGGTGAGCTAACTGACTGATCAGCTGGGGCTGTAAACGACGATGACCATAGATCATCCTCCTCGGCAGTTACTGTTTTAAACAAGGATTAAAATGCAATGTATTTGTTAATTTTGTTTTAGATTTCAAACATCAAGTATTGCTAGTAGCATAAAATAGACAAATAGGGTGTGAACTACACAGTACCAGTGTACAGAATGTAACAGAATAAGGCTTTCTCCCTAGTACAGTAATAATAAGATTTGTATAACACTGGTATCTAGAAAAACTATTTACTTGTACTAAGACATGGAGAAAATTAATGGTATGCCTGTTGCCTGATTGAAAAGGTGAGTTTTGAGGTGATCAGGAGGAAAGCAATGTAAGGTTGTGTTCTAAGTTTGCCTCAGGTGGAGGCTGCAACTGAAAAACTTTCTGTTAGATCTCATCCTGGCAGATGGAACCACAAGCAAATGGGCGTCACTCGAGTAGAAAGGCAGTGAACTATTTCCCTTGTATAGGGGAGCAAATCCTACTTAATACAACACTTACATTACAACTACTGAATGCAAGAGGGCAATGTTTGCTCCTACCGACAGAGAGAAGTGAACTTTTGCAGAAACTATTTTGTAGAATGACAATACAAGAAATCCTTCTTTTTTTTGAGTTCAACCACTCCTGAAATAAATATCTACCTCCATCTTTCTTCCTTCTTTCCAAAAACGAAAAGGAACTATTTGTATGTTTATATTTGACAAGAAACACAATAAAGTGTACCACTTTTCATCCATCATTATAGTTTTTTTCAAATGGTTGACAGTTGTTAAGTCCCTGAAACCACTCAGAAGGTGTTTCAACGTGAGAAAGAACATGCAGACTGACATTGAGAGTAAGCAAATTTATTCATTTGTTGTTTTCATTAAAAAAAGAAGGAAAAATTACTTCCTGTTCCGTCCATTTTTTTAAATTTTTATTTGAGAGTAATTAAAAAATTAACAATAGGCCTACTTATCAAGTCAAATTATTTCCAGTGTAAGCCTGCATGTCCATTCACAATTTGAAAACAAGTTATTGCAAATGGAACTTCTGCAACCTGACGGTAGATACATGGCACACTTTAGGTTTTTTAAGGTTTTTTTTACCACAAATTGTTTTGAACTCCTCGTCAACCAGTCCTGACTTGAATATCAAATCGGTCTCCAACATCTCACAAAAGTTGTCCACAAATCCACTATCTTGAGCAAATGGATTGGCAAAGGAACCGTCTTGCGTTGCTTGACTTTTCCCTGCATCAGCTGAGTGTATTTGGAGATCTGCGTCTTCAATATGTGATGCTTGCTGTTCACCATTCTGGACATCACCCCATACAAGTTTTGCATCTTTGGTCTGATCTTCTAAAGAGGTACCTACGTCGCCATTGGACACTGCTGGCCAATCAGAACTGCTGTGAGTTACACTCCACTCAGGACCATTCCCATTGGTGGAGTGAGCTATATCATCATTGGTGTTGTCCACATTTCCCCATGGGGACGGGTTCGAATCCTGCATACTCGAAACTTCATTCAAATCGGTGGATTCCATTTTGAACTTGTTACTGTCCTTAGCGGAGGCTATCTTAGGTTGGAAGCCTTCCACGTCACTCCATGGTGTCAGTGTTTCCTTGTTCAGTGTCTTAGCTGGTACTACAACATCAGTGACAACCTTGACTCTGTTTTCCACATTACTGCTGCATCCATTGATAATCAGTTTATCTAAATAAAATAAAATATTAAATGCAAAAAGAGTGAAATTTTCAACAACAAAAATGAGAGATCGTCTGAACACAAGGCCAGATGACCATTTAAACGTATAGGCTAGACTTAACTGATATAGACTCCTATCAACCCAAATCTGTTGTCACCAGGAGCACATTGCTACCTACTCCTGGGGCTGAAACATGGTTACCCCCTTCACAGTCTGTACAGATGTAGGCAATGGTATCATCCACCTAGGAGCCTGGCTTGTACAGCAGAATCACTATCTTCCAAACCTTTTATGGTCAAGTGCCCTACTCAAGGGCACAAGTGTCACGACCGGGATTTGAACCACACTCTGCCGATACCACCAGTTTGGGTTCGGTGAAAGAGACTGCTTGCTCAGCCACAACGCAACCACGAGCTATTTGAAACACATTTTGCTCATGGAAACACATTTTCTCAAATGCTGTCAATGATTACCTGTTCAGTACGACATCTGTTTACTTTCAAGTTAAACAAGTCAATAAAAAGTGTAAACATTAAAAATGCTCAACCTAAATAACACACTGGTATAAATCAAAATCAACACATAAGCATTTAACTGGACCAATGCCAAGTGCGGCAGGTGTAGAAAAGGATTATATTTATCTTTGAGTTAATTCACTTTTACAATAGCACCATTTCATTTTACCTTGACTTTGTTTTTCGGAAGGAATTTCAGTTTCCATCTTGTGTGGTATCCACCAGCTTAAGATTCACCTTTATAGCCTAAATGAGAAGAGCAAAAAATGAAAATTGTTACTATTTAGCAGATTTAAATTTTCGAATCGAGGATAAATAATTTGAAATGTAAATGTACATTACAATTTTTTTTTTTTTTTACCCTCACACTGATGTGTATATATACTCAGGACTTCCCTGAGTTCTATGAAGAAAAAACTCCAGAGGCAAACAACCTGTGTGGGACTCGAACTCACAACCTTTGCATTGCTAGAGCAGATGTCTTACCCCTAGCCCACCGAGCTAGCCCGATGGCTAGATAGAGTTTCAACCTTAGCAGTGTGTATTTTCTTTTATTTGGGTGTGTTTTTGAAGACAACACTTTTGGTGGTTAAGCATTCAAAATCCAAAGTTACATCAAGTCTAACTAATTATTTTTACAATATCTGGCCATTAATGTACAGTAGACAAAAACTGCATATTTTGTGCACTCTTCTTTCAAAATGTTAAAGAAATGCTCAGTCTTAGATTTTGGAGGAAAACTCTTGCATTAATTGTGAACTGAAACCCTCTCCATTTATTACAGGCTCCAGTCCAAGGGGGGATTCAAACCAGGGCCCACTAAGGTGAAAGTAAGCACCAGAAACCACTGAGGCAGCCTGATCCCAATGCAGTGAACGATCTCCCTTGTACAGCAAAGCAAAATGTGCTATCAAAAAATGTTCATTTGCTACTCAATGTTATTACCATTCAGTTTGCACAAATTTTGTTCAGTCAAAAAAAATTGCTGCGGAAAAATGCTGGATGAAATTGTTCCCTGCAATGTGTGTGTATAATGCAGTCAACATCCTAAAAACACAGCAACCTTACAAGAACTACCAAAATAATTATAATATAAAAAAACTTTGTAATAATGGGTTTTTTATCAGATGGATACTTATCTGCAATATGCTGCAATCAACGACAGTACATGTCTTAAGTGTCTCTAGTCCAAGTGTAATAAGAATTTGTAAAAGATAAGCACAACATAAAATTTCAAATGTAGTTGGGGTTTAAAGATGCCAGATTCATACTTCATTCAAAACCGAATGCAAAGCAAATTCTGTGATGTAAACAAGAATACATTGATACCTCACCATGCAATGCTTCAAATCCCATCTACGTTGTTCTCTAATCTCCCTGCCTCAACTCTGAACATGGTGAACATATCAATAAGAATGACACACCCTACCTAATACAAATGAACCAACCCAACTCAATTAGAGATTACATGGTGTTACCACAAACCTTACTATCGTATTTCCACCATAGACCTTTTCGCAATACCTGTTGCGCAAGTGCTTACTGTTAAATGAAGTGCATGCTGGTCTAGCGAGGGATCAAACTTGAGCGCTACAGCTAGACCAGCATGCACCTCATTCAAGTATTTATTCGAGTATTTTCGGTAATTAGGCCCTTTATGCAAAGTTTGAAATCCTACAAATGATACCTCACCATGCAATCCTCAAATCCAATCTACGTTATTCTCTTCTCTCTTAGTAGGTACTGCTGCCTTCACTACATGGTGAAGCTATCAAGAATGACAAACGGCCTACCCTAACACTTAAAGAGCGGCACTAACAATAAATCCTGTGTCATCCTTGTGTCATGGTCTCACACTTAATTCCTGAATATTTTCACACTGTTCCATTGTAAAGTGAAATGAACGCCCTGTATTATTACTCAAGCGTGAAACATGCAAAACTCTACATTGTTATATCAAGCTGATTACTACGGGTAATAACGCTTTGTGTCACCACAGATTCAAGGCAGCGTGTAATATAATATAGATACCGGCATACTGGTATTGTAGTTTCAAATTGTATTGTACACTTGTCTGATGAGACAGTGTGGAATATTATACTGGCATATCGGTATTGTGTTACTGTAAACGTGTCTGGTTTGTCTGCTAGTTTACAGACAGAAAACAATTGTGTTTCCTAATGGGACTATAGGGTAGGCTTTTAAGGTATAGAATTACATTAAAGGGAAGTGTCTATATAACTTGGTAAGGTTTGATGCATAGGGAATGAATTCATCCAGTACCACCAGTACTGGCAAAGCTGAACATTTTTGTTGTGCATGGTGAATGCTGTTTTGAGTGGCAAATGATTATTTTTTAAGTAGTTACTGATCAACACATTTTGTGTAGCATTTTGTTTTAAAAATAGACTGTCATCATTCTCTCTTTAAAGACACGACAATATTGGTAATTGTACAAGACCAGTCTTCTCACTTGTTGTATCTCAACAAAATGCATAAAATAACAAACCTGTGAAAATTTGAGATCAATCGGTCATCGAAGTTACGAGAAAATAACAAGAGAAAAACACCCTCTTTGTGTCACACAAGGTTGTGTGCTTTCAGATGCTTGATTTCGAGACTTCAAGTTCTAAATCTGAGGTCTCTAAATCAAATTCATGGAAAGTTACTTCTTTCTCGAAAACAATGTTACTTCAGAGGGAGCCACTTTCACAACATTTTATACTATCAACAACTCCCCATTCCATGTTACCAAGTAAGGTTTTATGCTAACTATTTTGAGAAATTGCCAATAGTGTCCACTGCCTTTAGATAATTTGTTTACTGACCAGTCACATGTGTAACTGCCATCATGAAATAAATGTTTATTAAATTGTTCTGGATTTGAGTTTAATTCTCTCAAAAAATAGTGGTTCAGCTGGCTAGTTCAGTGTTGGAAACTAAGCCCCCGTTTTAATATGAAATATTGTAAAGTGAAAAAAGTTGGGGACTGGTGAAACGGCAAGCTTACTGGTCCTGCTGGCAACCATGTTAATTTTGTGTTAAAACAACTGTGGACTAGTCACAATTCACTCCAAGTGATCCACTGGCAAGTTCAGTTTTAAAAGCATCACAATTTTGTTGTTAGTAATGCAGGCCTCTATTGTTTCCAAGAAATATCAGGCCTGAATTTGTTCACCTTAAAAAAAAAAAATACCAACATTTTTTTTGATACCGTCTTGAAATTCTCTTAAAATAGAATTGATGCAGGCCTCTATTGTTGCCAAGAAATATCAGGCCTGAATTTGTTCACCTTTTAAAAAATAAAATACCAACATTTCTTTTTGTTACTGTCTTGAAATTCTCTTAAAATAGAATTGTGCAATCATCCTTGTAACTCAGGAAACTATTAAAAGGGCAATCATTTCCTGCCTAATGGTGAAACAAATGACATTGCTTTCAAATAGAATCCCCTAAAATTTAATGCAGGCCTTTATTGTTTCCAAGAAATATCAGGGCTGAATTTGTTCACCTTAAAAAATAAAATACCAACATTTTTTTTGTTACTGTCTTGAAATTCTCTTAAAATAGAATTGTGCAATCATCCTTGCAACTCAGGAAACTATTAAAAAGGCAATCATTTCCTGCTTAAAGACAGTGGACACTATTAGTAATTGTCAAAATCCACTATTCTTACTTAGTGTATCTCAACATATGCATAAAATAATAAACCTGTGAAAATTTAAACTTGATTGGTCGTCGGAGTTGCGAGATAACTATGAAAGAAAAAACACCCTTGTCACACGAAGGTGTGCTTTCAGATGCTTGATTTCGAGACCTCAAATTCTGAACTTGAGGTCTTGAAATCAAATTCGTGGAAAATTACTTCTTTCCCGAAAACTACGTTACTTCAGAGGGAGCCGTTTCTCACACCGTTTTATACTATCAACCTCTCCCCATTACTCGTTACCAAGTGAGGTTTTATGCTAATAATTATTTTGAGTAATTACCAATAGTGTCCACTGCCTTTAATGGTGAAACAAATGACGTTGCTTTCAAATAGAATCCCCTAAAATTTAGTCAGAAAAATATAAATAAAACAAACCAAAACCTTAAAAATTAAAGGCAGTGGACACTATCGGTAATTACTCAAAATAATTTTAAGTACTGAGTATACAGTGCTAACACAAATCGGTGTATGGGTAAAAACCAAAATTAATATTCTTTATCCCGATGCAAATTTAACATCTATTATATCGTTGCGGTAGGATAACCGCTGCCATAACATTGGATTCGAACTGCCTCTAGCTACCAGGCAATCTCGGTAGTCTAGTTGGTAAGACACTGCTCTAGAATTGCAAGGGTCGTGGGTTCGAATCCCACCCGAGTAACATGCCTGTGATATTTTTTCACACGACTCGGGGAAGTACAGTGCTAACACACATCGGTGTATGGGTAAAAACCAAAATTAATGGAACACGTTGCCTTGGATCGGACGAGTTTGTCTATAAAAAGCGTTTGAAACCGTTTGTTATGAAATGTATATGGTTAGAAAGAGGTTTTAAAAGTAGAATATAATGATTCACTCAAGTATCACTCAAAATTGCACGGTTTTCTTTTTACGTCGCGAACTATCACGGTTGGCCATTTATGGGAGTCAAAATTTTGACTCCCATAAATGGCCGACCGTGTTATTGGACGAGGTAAAAAGAAAACCACGCAATTTCGAGGCATATTTGTGTAGATCATTGTATTCTACTTTTACATCATCTTTCTAACCATATGCATTTTATAATAAACGGTCACAAAACGCTTTTCAAAGACCAACTCGACCGATCCAAGGCAACGTGTTCCTTTAATATTCAAAATAATTATTACCATAAAAGCTAACTTGGAAACGAGTAATGGGAAGAGGTTGATATTATAAAACATTGTGAGAAATGGCTCCCTCTAAGTGACATCATTTTCGAGAAAGAAGTAATTTTCCACGAATTTGATTTTGAAACCTCAGATCAGATTTAGAATTTGAGGTCTCGAAATCAACCATCAGCACACAACCTTGTGTGACAAGGGTGTGTTTTCTTTCATTATTATCTCGCAACTTCGACGACCAATATTTGAGCTCAAATTTCCACAGGTTTGTTATTTTATGCATACCAAGTGAGAAGACTGGTCTATGACAACTACCAATACAACAATAGTGTCCAGTGTCATGAAAGAATACAATACAAACTGCACAGTTAAGTTTGTGTCAATTCAATCATGCCTCAGCCCAATTTTTGTTTAAGTGCGAGTAGACTTTTAGTTCAAAAATTGTTTAATTGGTTTGTGTAATTAATGTAAAAGGCAACTGCACAGATTGCGACTAACAAAAAAACACTGTTTTTGGCCCAGTAACCAGAACAGAAGAACTCGGATCATTATTACATAATAATCAGAGAAACTCGTATTTTTTTAAATAAAAATAAAATAAAAAGGGTTTAAATACTCACGCTTCTTATACAGTTTCAGTCCCGTGTATTTAATGCTTCCCCGTCTGACATACTCCTCTCATTAGCTCCAATGCAATAAAAACAAGCAATGTCACAATTAACACACGTACACAGCAGAGTCAAACAAAACAACATGGGTACAATGATTCATGAAGAATAAACGAAACAAATTGCGTCAAATGTACACAAAAATCGATATGGACAACATCCTGTCTCCCACATGGCATTCACGCTAGTAAAAGTGGAGTATTTGTAAAGGTACTTGACTACGTTGCTTTGAATCAAATAGCGCCCTCAAGTGTAGTCGAAAACAATTTCTTGCTATAAACAATCAGGGGCGGCGGGAAGGAGTGGAACTTCGAATACAAACTACCAATCTGTACCTTTTCAACCTGATCATTTATGTCAGATTCGTATATTTTCTTGCATGCTGTACTTTCTGAAGGAAACAAAGGTAAAAATATTTGAAGATTCTCAAGTGGAAACTAGTTAAAGTTAGTTGTCCAGATTACGGACATTACTTTTCATGTAAACAATCAATCACTCATTGATTGTAGCATAGAGAAGTTTACTGTTATTGTCAATGTCAATGAATCATCGCTTCATTAGAAACGTTTAAGAGGATAGATCTGTGAATTTTTGTTAACATCACAGTCTTGGTTTCTTTTTGTAATGTAAATTGTTGTTGTGTATGATTGTGGAACTCAACTTGCCATAAAAAAACGAAATCATAACTAATAATAAATGTAATGTATTGTTATTATTATTTATCTCTCTCGGACATCATCAGGGCAGTCTCATTCAACTTTATAGCATTCTTACCAACCTTTAGTTACGGTAACGTAACCCTCCTCCCGATGGGTGCCAGGCTGACGGGAGGAGGGTCAGTTATCGCAACTAAACCAACCTTATAATTAAACTCGGTCCGAAGTCAACTCTCATTATTGCCTTGGTGCCTTGAAATGCTTTGGGAGTAGACATTTACAATTTTCTCATACATGTCACAGGGTTCACTTGGAGAAAATGCTTTGGTGCCCTTGACCTTTCAAAAACAAAGCATACATGCCTGATATGGTTAACAACTTTGTACCCCAATCATAACTGCCATTGTTGCAGACAATTGTAGACAGCAATTCAGAAAATAAGCAAGACGTTATATGGATACAATTAATGTAGATTCATAACACTTTTTAGTTCGAATGTTGAACTTATTTATAATTTAATAGTTGTTAAACTATGGTGTTTTTATTTATAATTGTTTTCAGAATGGCAAAGTTAAAAAAGAGAAAACTATCACAACCTCCATCCCAGAATGAAAATCTACATCATCAAAGTATTGTACCTACCCCTGAGATTGAGGTGAGCCTCGTCGACCGAATGAAGAGACGATTTAGCACTCGCAACCCTTCAGCCTCAGAGCCCAGCGTATCAGACGGGGAACCATCTACAGCATCAAGTCAAGATTCTACAGTCAAAGAGACAGGATCCAGAAGAAAAATATCAAAGAGTAACTTGGCGAAGAAAGTCACTCAAATTGACAAGTATTTCTCTCCAGATGTCGGTGGATCAAGGAGGTTATTTCAGAGTCCAACTAGATTTCCGATAAGATCGTCCTTGATGAGCACAGGTGCAGAAGAAAGACTTGAGGGTGAACAGATGAGTGACAGTCAGAATAGCACTGGTCCTATTGAGACGGATGGACACAACTCAGACAATACTGAAGATGAAAAGGGATTAGCTTCGTCAAATGAAATAAACACAGATAAAGATTCAGATAACAGGTAAACTACCAAATCAGAAAGTTTATTATTATAGGCTTGTCTAAAATCTTTGGAGATTTCGAGCACGAGTTCCAGTACCATTTGTGGCCCCTTCCTCATTGTTTGGGACAATAAAGCATAGAATGGTAGTGTATGACAGTACACACTACACAATGGAATGTCTGTGTAAATTTTTGCCTCCGGTCAGCCTTCCATGTAACTAACCGCTAGAAAATAGTGAGCGTTCAAAGTTTGAAAAAGTTTGGCGTCTTTAAAGATCTGATTTTCAAAAGTGTTTGTGCAAAAAACAAAAATGGAATGTACAGGATGAAATAGATTAGCCAAACCTTCAACTATAAATATAACATAAAAGCAAATGTAGCTCAAATTGACCTGTTAGAAATATTTAGAGAGAAACAAATTCTAAACAAAGTTAAACTTTCAAATACTGCAGATGTTTCAACATTGTCAACCCACATATATCCCTAAAACCCTCACTACTGTTATTGAAATAATTTAATGGAGCAGATCGTCAAATTGTATTTTCTCTGATCTCAGATTGATTAATATCTTTTTGACTTTTTTCAAATAGTTTCTAGTGAAACATATCACAAACCTGTCCCATTCATCTTGTAAAGTTGTAGTTGTTATTATTTTTCCCCATGTCTGTCTCACCTCTTCATCTCTAAAATATCGCTCAAAAGAAACAATGAAAGTCAAACATCAACACGTGCTAAGAAAAGAAAGTCTGATCCCGGCCCCAGTAGAAGCCTGTCTGATGAAGGGGATGAGACTGGAGAACAACTTGAAGGAAGAAGGAGAAGTCATAATATGTTGGAACAGTCTCAGCAAGGTCCACAGACGGTGAAAGTTTCAAAGAAAAGAACTAGCAAAAAGAAAGGTAAAAAGAGGGATCCATTGGAAACTGTTTGCCCATGTAAATGACCTTTGGTATATATCTTTAATTGCCTCATGTTTTGACCATAGGAGAATTTTTTTCCCCAAAGGCTTTCAGAAAGACTCTGCTAGGGTGGAAATGTCAGGCCGTTACAAAAAAATGGCAAAATGATAGGAATTTGTTGTCTGAATTCATCATTACCTTTCTGCTCTCATCCTTTAACTGTTTCATGCACCCAGCTGCCGCTAGCGAGCAGTTTAAATTCCTCCAGAAAACTAATTCTAAAACTAAACATAAAGATCAAACAACCAGTTTTCAGAACACGAAAGAGGACTCTTTTACCCGTTTTGGGGTCACCATTTGAGAAAAAAAAACATGCAAACAATTAATGTGCCCAAAGTATCATTTCAATATAAAAGAAATGGTGCATGAAATAGATAAGCTAACATATAGTGTTTGAAAACGTTATTTCTTCCATTGTGTGTGTATCGCTCTGTTTCCCATAGACACTTTAATCATAGCCAGTGGAGAAGTAGAGGCTCACATGGCGGACAAGGAATTCATCAGTAGCCAGGTCCGGGCAATGTCAACGCCTTTTGTTTTGGAGTCTGGACCCAGAAGTTGGATGAATGCTTGGAGAGGTAAAGGAAGCTTGGTCTAATCATTGAGTCTCTAGTAGACAAAACATTATCAACAGTATTAAATTAAAATACTAAAAGATTTCACTGATTCTTAAGTTCATACCAGTACCAATCCTACAGAGAAATATTTCATCTGAAAGCTCCTTGATTCTAAAGTTCATACCAGTACCAATCCTCCAGAGAAATATTTCATCTGAAAGCTCACTGATTCTAAAGTTCATACCAGTACCAATCCTCCAGAGAAATATTTCATCTGAAAGCTCACTGATTCTAAAGCTCATAAGTACCAATCACCAGAGGAAAACCTTCCCTCTGAAATACTGCCAAAGTCAATGAAAGCCCACGAGCCACCACATGATGTTCTTCCTAACTAGTCTGATTTCCAATTTGTTTTGCATATGGATAAATCTTTAACACTGGTATAAAATAAAAGCCTATACCAAATGTACACGTGGATCAGCCGTTGTACTCATGCCCCTTGTTCCTACCCTTTTCCCAAGGACCAAGTATCATGTCTATACCTATTTTGATTGCTGCAATTTCTGCTATTGTTGTTTTACTCTTACAGCTCAACAGTCATTTCATGATGACTTACCAGACATCCCATCATCTCTTATTGACAGAATTATCACTAAAAGTAAGTGTAACACTTGTATTGTTTTTTTTAAATGTTTATGCGTGTTGTTGACTTATCTTGGCATAGTGTGAAAAAATACCTTTGCTTTTGTGTGGTACATGTATCTTCTAAAAGTTTTAATTCAGTAATTAGTAAAGAAACTACCACAAGATTCAGTTTACAAGGGACACGTTGCCTTGGATCGGTCGAGTTGGTCCATTAAAAGAGTTTGAAACCATGTGTTATGAAATGGATGGTGTTAGAAAGATGTTTTGAAAGTAGAATATAAAGATACACACAATCATGCCTCGAAATTGGTGGTTTTCCTTTTACTTTGCAAACTTACACGGTTGACCGTTTTAGTGTTAGCTCACGATGTATAATGAAAAGTGTCAAATTTTGAGGCAAATTTGTGTGGATCATTATACTCTGCTTTTAAAACATCTTTCCAACTGTATGCATTTTATAACAACTGGTTTTCAAACGCTTTTCATAGACCAACTCGCCTGATCAAAGTCAACGTGCCCCTTTTAAGGCGTTAAGCTGCATTTACTGGGTGTTGTTGTTTACCAACTATAGGATTTGTAGAAAGAAAAAAACTTGTTAGTCTGGTTATCTGTGACCCGGTAGGGGGGACCTCATATCTTCATTCATAGTGCCAGCCATGATCTGGAAACAGGCTGTTGAAATTTGTTTTAAAAAAATTAAAACTATTTGCCAGATTTGTTTTTACCATCTTTTTTCTGTGCTTAACAAGTTTGTATGCTCTTATGATTTATGACACTGGGCCAATAAATTGTTTTCTCACAGTCAATTTCACCATGGAAGATGTTTACCAGCGACAGCTTGGACGTCAGAGACAGCGGACAACCTTAATGAGGCTGGATGAACTCCGTAAAGAGCCTCAGGAAGATTCCCAGAGTAGTCTCAAGCCATCCTTACGAGACCAGGCCAACCTACAAGAGTGAGTTACCAAGGGCGTGTTTTGAATGAGCAGATTGGACTCAAGGTCGGGGCCCAATTGACCCTTACATTGATGTGTGTAAAGCACTGTGTACTCAGTACTCTTCCAAGTCCTGTGAAAAAAATCACAGGCATTTTACTCAGGTGGGATTCGAACCCACGACCCTCGCAATTCATGTTTGTAAGGATCCTGTTCTTTGTTTACTCATTGTAGAGTCATTTCAAGTTACCCAAGTGAGTGGCCAGGCAGTGTTGGAGAAGAAGACCAAGAGTTAGCTGAAAGGTTGGTCATTATTAAAACTATATTGCCTTACTCAGATGTTTTATTTGTATAATTTGAAATATTTTGATATCTGAGAACAAAGTACCAAAAATACTATTTGTTGTGGGATCAAGTGTGGTGTAGCATACTGTGACACAGGCTTTGAACTGAAACAGCCCAAGGCACCCACAGTAGTTGCCGTGGTGCCCTGTGCTTTTGCCCTGGTGCCCTTTGCAAAGTTCCAAGTTTACATTATTCTCATAGAAGTGCCCCTTGGAGCGAGGAAACCTGTTGTTTTTCCTTCAAGAAGTTCAAGACCTGTAGATTAGACAATAAGACACAGGCACATCAATCAGAAACATTTATAACAAATTGATCAGAATATTTATATGTCAGGCTGGTTAGCAAGTAAAGTTCATTTGAGCAAGTATCATTTTACCTCAACTTTTACCGCTTAATTTCTATAGCATACTGAAGAAAGTGTACATATTAAGCTGAAGACTTCGAAATCACCTAAATTAATTAGAGGGTCAGTTCCCAAGCCAACTTAGCTGTGACACACCCTCAGTAACAAATCTAAAAATCTTATAATTGAAGCATTTGCACAGTTTTCTAACACAGAAAGGGTACCAGAACACTTTACAACAATAATATTAAAGCAATCAATACGTTAACAATAGATGAGAATGAAACAAATAGCCTAGTAAGCAAAACAAAAGGTGAATCTTAAGCAATGTTTTGAAATCAGTTAGTGAAATGCCATGACATATTAAATAAGGAAGATTATTCCAAAGGTTTGGAGCAGCTGCATATGAACCTTTTGGAAAATGAGGAGTAGGTGAATCTGGTTAGAGGTTTTGTAAGAAGTCTTTTTTCTTTAATGTCATTTCTTACAGGTACTCATCCCTACGAGCAAGATTGTTTGCTTTGAGTCGGTCTGAGACCCTTAGCAATCAGCAATGTGACCAATATAAGGTAAGTGTAAAAGAAGTGGTTCTTAGGGATGTAGTCAAACCCTCCTCATCCGAGCCCTCCAAATTGGTGTCCAAGTCCAAGACCTTGAAAAAAGGACTCAACTTCGGACTCGAGTCCAAGTCCTATAACTTTGCTGTTTAAACAGACAATCTACATCTAGGTCTTTTTCAAACGGCTGGTCTCCGATTTGCCATAATATTGTTGAATTCATCATATCACATAGGGACAGCAATATTGTACAAGTTTCATTTCTCATTTCTTTGAAAACACTAACAGTTTATCTTCTATTGCTTACTATCATACTTTGTTTTCAATTGTTGTAGTCGCTTTTAGGAGTCTTAAAGATGATCCATACCAACCTAGACAAGCACTGCTCATCCCAAGACCTACGGGAGGAAGTAAAGAGGTCAAAGGATCTGAGTAAGTCTATGTTTTAATTGGTGTTAATGTGTAATAATATTACTTAAATACAACAGTCTCTGCTACTCCCTTTACAACATGTACAAAATGCCTCCATAGTGCGGTACATTTTGCTTTTAGATTTCCACAGAAAACAATTACCAGGCACCCAGGGTGAGATTCGAACCCACAACCTCATCAAAAAAATTGCTGTCCAGTCAGTGAGAAAATTACACGTATTGTTCACAGAAATGTTCAGGTTGCACGGATGCAAGTTAGATTTGAATAGTGTTTGGTGCAATGACTTGCCTAGTCACAAGTTACCGCTTACATTTGAATTTCTCAGACTACTTAGCCAGCTATGTCAATGATTCGGGCAAGATTTTGTAGAGTAACCGTGAGTTATGCAAACCCTACTTCCATTGTGCCATACACATTCATTCTGAATTTTGTTTAAGTGTTCGCCATCTCTTGTGTAGCTACGCAAAAGCTTGTCCTCAACCATGTGATATCGCAACTGTCTTGGTAGTCTGAAGAATTAAAACTTTTAAGCTGTTACTCAAGCACGTCATGGCACCAGGCATTCTTCAAATCTAACTTGCACATGGCTCATTAATATTAATGCATTGAACATTATTCCACGAATGTTTCTTAAGAAGTATTTATTTTATATTTTTGGTTTTACAGTTTTCAAGATCACACAGAAGCTTCAAAGTGGAGCTCTTGATGAAGGACCTAATGCATCATTGAAGATTGGACGCAGGGACAGTAAACAGCCATCTGTCTCATTCACAAACCACAACGATCTCATCAAGACATTGTTCAAAGTAACTGTATCTTCTGAACCTCCTTAAAAATCTGTCCAATGTTTGAATCAAAACCAACGAAATGTATTGTGTTTTGTAACGCAAGTAAAAGAATCCAGGGCACTTTAAGAAAAAGAGAAGGGGTTCGCCCCGTTGTTCCTGGTTAACCGTTTGGTTAGCAGCATTATTGCGCCACAACACCTTTGTAAACCATAACAGGGTGCTATGTTAAAGGAGTAGGTCTCGAAATTCAAACGTAGTTCCAAATACCTAGCAGGAATATACTGAATGTTGAAGCGCCTTGAGCGTCACTGAGTGACTGATATGAAAGCTATATAAAAAGCATATTATTACATTATTTAACTTTGATATTTACGATGCTTTAAGCACAAAAAAATACAACTTTAGAAAGTATTAAATTGTCCACTGTAGGGTTGGAGGGCTGCCTTTAGGAAAGGCTTGAAGTATTGTGGATCATTCTTGCACCGTTTGGTATAAACCAAGCCGAGTTAATGAGGTACAATTCTTTTTATAAAGCCTATTAAGCATAGACAATTAAAATGTAATTTCTGGTCTTTCTTATCAGCATAGTGTCGGTCAAATCCTGGTTGTGACAGTGTCCTTAGGCAAGACACTGGACACCTTTGGTAATTGTCAAAGACCTGTCTTCTCACTTTGTGTGTCTCAACATATGCACAAATTAACAAACCTAAGAAAATTTGAACTCAATTGGTTTTCGAATTTGAGAGATAATAATGGAAGAAAAAACACCCTTGTCACACAAAGTTGTGTGCTTTCAGATGTTTAATTTCAGGACCTCAAAATCTAATTCTGAGGTCTCTAAATCAAATTCGTGGAAAATTACTTTGTTCTCAAAAACTACGCTACTTCAGAGGGAGCCGTTACCCACAATGTTATCATTACTATCAACAGGTCTCTATTGCTCATTACCAATTAAGTTTCCATGCTAACAATTATTTAGAATAATTACACATAGTGTCCACTATCTTATTACAATTGCTTCATCCTTCGGATGGGACGTGTGTTGTGGTTTTACCGGTGTTCCTGGCTGTGGCTGTTAAATGCGCCGTAGCACCTTGTAAACCTTTATAAGATGCTACATAGTTGGATCTCAGAATAAACTTCAGTAACCTATCTTTCTTTAAAATGTATCTAAGCGCCTTGTCTACCTTATTGGTAGATGCGTGCGCAATCAAGACCTCAATAGTAGGATTTTATGGTGCCTGCTGTCGATGTCAACATTTTCTTGTTTTTGTTAGAACCTCTACTGAAAAGAACATGTTACAAGTCACTTTTGTATCTTGACTGAAATGTGTCATTGAACAAAATAGAAAAAGTAAAACAATATACACGATTGATAAAAATAATGATTCACGATATGTTACTAATGACTTATTAATTGATAAGAATAGAATGTGAAGTTAAGGTCGAAAAACAACAATTCGAGGTTGGGTGCCCAATTAAGGAATAAAAATGAAGACTTTCATGTTCCAAATTTTTCCTCCATGGAAACCTGTGATCGGAGCTTGAGATGTGGCCACTAGTTAGTTCATTAATCATTTAAGCCTTGGGTTTTCCTTTAGAGCAACCATAATATGGTAATTGATCCTGGACCTAAACCGATTTTGAAGAATTGAAACTTATTCTATTGCAGTAAGATATGCTAAGCTACGAAAAATCTAATTTTTTTACAGACTTAGATTTTTGTTTGTCTGTTACTACTTTGTATGTAGATATCCACCTATTGAGAAATAAAATACATGCTAATAAAATATATAATTCCTTCTAAATGTGTTGTTATGATTGGCTGCCATTATGTTCCTATAATTATGCGATCATTGCTTTCTCTTTCCCTATAAATGGATGGGGATTTTTCCGTTTGTATTTTGTCTACATGTCTATGCCTCTGATGAATATCAGGCTTAAATTCCAAACTAATTAGGCTCCCCAACCATAGCTAATTATTTCAAAGGTCATGGGTTTGAGTCCGACATCAGTCATTTATTCGGAAAAGCCCTGCCCCACCCCACCCTAATGACAAAAAGAAAGTCCTTGCTATGACGAGGCTCAGTGAAAAGCCTAAATAATATTTCCATCTGAAAGCTCACTGATTCTAAAGTTCATACCAGTACCAATTCTCCAGAAAAATATCACCCCCTCTGAATGCTCACTGATTCTAAAGTTCATACCAGTCCTAAAGAGAAATACTTCCATCTGAAAGCTCTCTCAATCTAAAGTTCATACCAGGACCATCCTTCAGAGAAATATTTCCATCTGAAAGCTCACTCATTCTCAAGTTCGTACCAGTACCAATCCTCCACAGAAATATTTCCATCTGAAAGCTCACTGATTCTATAAAGTTCATACCAGTACCAATCCTCCAGAGAAATATTTCCATCTGAAAGCTCACTGATTCTAAAGTTCATACCAGTACCAATCTTCCAAAGAAATATTTCCATCTGAAAGCTCACTGATTCTAAAGTTCATACAAGTACCAATCTTACAGAGAAATATTACAGTACTTTCCCGCGTCTTGTGAGGTAACAAATCCACTGGCACTCGAGTGGGATTCGAACCCATAAACTTTAGCATTTTGGGCATCATGACCAGACCCACTGAGATTGACCATAAGCTGTAGAAAAGAGGCCGAACTAAATGGTCTTATCCACAAAAAGGTGGATAGGCCAATGTTGTTGATGGTGGCGTTGTTGTTGTAGTTTTGTTTTTACAACAATCAATAAGAGGCGGAGATTTGGTATAAAACCGTGGGTTAATAAAGATTATTAATGCGATTTGAGTCTCCCGCCGTACCAAACTTGGGGCCGCCGTCTTGGATTCACAATGGTGGTAAGAAACAAGGAATTGAAAAGGAACTTGAAATTTAACTGAATATAAAGACACCCAGGACTACACATTGTCTAACAATGTTTCTTTAGCTAACATGAACTAGGACCAATAAAAATGATATTATTGCAAAGAGGGTGTAGTTACCTGAATAAAGATGATCGGTCAGCATCGCCATGGTGTAGGATTGTTACGCAAGACGCCAACAGTCATGTACGGTTTAGTGTTTATACTTTCCAGACAATTGAACATCAACACGAGACACGACTTCGGATCCAGTCTTAACAGAAACTGCAATTAAAGCTACATATAATAATATTTAGGTCGTGACCATGTTAACGTGCTTGAATATAAAGACTGTAATAAATGACTTGCCATGTGGCAACCAAACAGGTGATGCTCTATGATTCATGCTTCCGTCTAAATTTTCTAGTCAATTATAATTTTCTTGATTCATTTCTATTTCCTTGTTTTCTTTTATTCACGTACATTATTTTGATGTTCATTATAACAATGTATATGCAATTTTGTTTAAACACTTTCCCATAGTCTGTGTTATACTTTCCCATAGTCTGTGTTATACTTTCCCATAGTCTGTGTTATACTTTCCCATAGTCTGTGTTATACTTTCCTATAGTTTGTACTAATTGTAAAATTGATGTCATTATGGAGCTGCCCAGTCTTTTGTCAAATCTAGTATAAAAGAAATTTGTTAATTGAATTGAATTAAACTAAGAAATATACTACTGTGATTTAGAAAATGGTTTTACATCTACGTACAGCCCTTTTTATTTGTTACCAGGTTTCTTTCTAAAGCTAAACGAAACTGAAACTCATATTGTAAATACATCAATCCTTCATTTTTTAATTACGATCTACCGGTAGATTATACCTTGCTTTGTCCCATTTACATTCAGTTAGAAATCAACAGATAGTATACTTAAAAATGTAAGGCACTGAGGTTTGTACAAAAAAACATCTATTGAGCATTGTCATGCTACCACCATCTTGGTCATGTCCCCTTATATATATATAACAGTAAATGCTTATGTTCATTGTTGAAAAAGGAACCAGACTATCTCCTCTTCAAGCCTCAGTTTGGATACTTTGATTTGAATGGGAGAATATCAAGATGGCCGCACACTGATAAAGGTCTACTACTCTGAAAACTCACGGGGTCAGAATTAACCCGGAATCCAGGGTCTCACGATGCTTTGACCATTTCTGGGACAGGCTGACCCACAAACTGGTCACCAAATTTAACTTTGAGTAAATTTCCGCGTCATTCTGAAGAGTTTCTGGATCATTTAGACACATATTCCGGGTCAGGCTCCACGGGTTCTGACCCAGGTCAAATCTGACCTTGGAGTTTTGAGATTATCTAGGTTATGAAACAGACGACAACGCCCCCCCCCCCTCCACCACCACCACCCAAACACCACTTCAGAACTAATGTTATGATTGAAAAAACTAATGTAGGTATACATTGGAATGTGATGAATACAGAGATAGTTTACAAATATCCACTTCATGCTGTAATGTACGGAGCTCTGAAAGTGCTATCCATCTCATTGAGATTCTGAGCTAGTTTACTGCCTGATCATGACATCATAAAATTTAATGTGAGATGACATAATCCTCGATTAAGACTGCTTCCCTCAATATTTTAGAATGTCGACATTGTGAAAGCAAGTGTCGTTAAATTATTCTATAATGTTGTCAGCCCCCTGTAAAACTGTTTCAGGATCTCAATAATTCGGGTGGCACTTCCAAGGCTCCGTACTTCGTTTCAAGTCATTAGGCTTTGAAAAACTAAAAGGAATGGATACATTAACCATATAACGTTTAACATGTAACAATTTGTCAATTAACATAACTATACAAAAAGCTATTTTCAATTAAGTATAAACCATGCTTTATCAAACACACTTTAAAATCACAAGATTTTATTGATAAAATATAAATATTTGTTTTCTGTCAGTTGAAAAGAAAATTATGATACACATTTTTGGTAACAACTGGAAGAACCTGCGACGCCACATGTTTACAAGAAAGCCACATGGATCTGGACGTCCTTGATGAGTCTTGACTTCCTGCAGGCACAATCAGTACACAAACTGAAGTTTAAAGCACCGTTGATGGTTCACCGTCGTCCCCAACAACTGTTTCAAATCCGGAGTTATCTAAGCCTTGTTTGGCAGACTCGTTTCTGTGTACAAACATAAAATAATGATATTTCGGGGTTAACCTTAATATTGAAGTGCAATAATAAGCACTAAAATCGACAAGCCTACGACACAGGTGGGATTTGAACCCAGAACCCTACACATTATAGATCATATATGTCTTAACCCCTAGACTATCGGTGAAGAAACTTATTTAGCACCAAATGCCAAGCATCAATAAAAAATGCTGTACTCACTTCGATTGATCAGCAATGAGGTTTTCCAATTCACCCACAACCTCTGCCTCTTCTTTCATGGTCGATTCTAAGGACGTTTCATACACATGATCCTTTGTCTCTTGCTCAGATGGGGGAGGTGGTAAATCTTCTGATGCTGCTGCTGGGGATGCATCTTCAGGAGACGGGGGAGGAGGCAAATTATCTTCATCGACGGCTCCAGTCGTCGGTGGTTTATTCACCGTCTCGCCATCTTGAAAAGAGGAGATATTAAAGGTAACATTTTTCAGGCCCTTTCGAACCCACGGCTTCGGCTTCAGATTCGGCTCTGGCTAGCTTGGCACCGCGTTTTTTTTGACAATATTGCGCCTGCTTTGATTACGTGCTCATAGCTTCAGACAAGAGGACTGAGCCTGAAGCCGAAGCCGAAGTCATGACTGTTTTGGCATAACTAACTGTTTAGTCTTTTGAAAAGAGGCTACCGTGAATCATACGTTTCGGATTGTTTAGAGGATCTTTCCCGTCAAGGGAAATCGTCAAACTTCCACAAGGGGATAACCTCAGCACCCAGCCACTGTCCCAGGGTATTATGAATTGCACAAATTAAGAAATATTGATTTGGTAACGGACGGCAATATTTAGACTTAACAATTATTGTGCAACAAAGTTGGTGGTAGGATTCGAACCCACAACCTGGCGATTGCAATTGAGGTCTTTTAAGTTGTTTATTAATTTTACATACATTTAACATTGTCCGGCTCACTGTGAAACCTAAATATTTAAATAGATTTAATGAATCAGTTGGTAGTAGGATTCGCACCTACAACCTTGCGATTGCAATGTAGTTCATTACCCTTTGCAACTTCTTCGTAGTCTGGTGGTTTCGTGATGTTGCTAGGTGAAGGAGGTTCACCTTCAGACCCGCTGTCATTCGATGAGGATGAAGTAATCTCAGCCGTCACGACGATGGCGTTAGGAGATCCTGGCAGATCATCCATTGTTTCTTGTTTGCTTTGCTGTCAAATTAAATGATGAAATATATTCACAAACCATCCAACTATTTCATTTAGTTTGTTAACAAGTTTACCAACAATTACGAGAAACGTTCAGGCACCCGTGTCATATAACCTTTGTATAAACAGCAATTTAGAGGCGGGCTTGATATTTCAAGAAAGTAACGAAGGCGATTGCACTTCACACTGCTTGTACCAAGTCATTTTATTAATAATTATTATGTAATCTTGATTAATAGTTGTACTGGGGAATTAGTTAAGGGAGCACATGCTGTGATCTCTTGTATGGTTTGACAATTAGTATTAGTTGCTACTCCTTTGGTACTCTATGGCTTACACACAAAACCAAAAAAGGAGTATATAAACAAGAAGCAGCTCTAGAAAATTCTTCGAATTATGCTTTTTACGGCTTCACGTGTTAACATAAAAAACAAATACAGATTTCCATTATACAGTTTTGGCAACATCAGTGTTTCTTCGGTTTGCGATAACACCGATGTGTGGATTTCTGTTACTTGGTAGTAGGTCTTGCAAGATCTGCCCTGCAACTACTTCTTTAGCTGCTGAGTAGTCAGAAACACAAGACCAAGTTCCCATAAAGGAGCAAAATCGGCACACCAGTAGATGTACACATGGTGGGCAAGCATTGCATACAAAATGACAGTTTAAGAGGTCGACATAATGTAGGGACTTGAAACAATGTGTGCGCAGACACACGTCCACACAGTGTACGAGTGCTATTATCGGTTTACACAGTGACTGCAACACAGAACTGATAGGTGTCACGACTTGAAACAATGTGTGCGCTTACACACGTCCACACAGTGTACGAGTGCTATTATCGGTTTACACAGTGACTGCAACACAGAACTGATAGGTGTCACCTCAAACCATACGTACAAGATGTAAATTATGAACAAAATACTTCACAGATCTTTTAATGACTAAGTGACAATTGGAGTTCAGATGTTTAAAAAACGACAACGCGATGACCCGAAGTGAAATATTCTCTTATACGTTATGATGATAAAATAAACAAAATATAAATCAAATAAATTGGTTACATACTTCATGTTTATCATCGATTACTGCATACTGTTTTTCATTCTCAGCATTTTCTACATCTTTCTTTCCAGACGGTTTGTCTTTGATGAAGACGCTCTTTGTCTCTGCTAAGATGTCAGCTTGATAGACATTAGTTGACGAATCTACCATGATCGTTTTGAGAGAGTTCGCTCCTGTAGGTGGACCCTCTGGTAAAACTTTGACTGGAGCACTTGAAGCTTGCAACTCCAAATCATCAAAAGACAGTTTGGTATCTCTGGAAATATGTATATATTTTTTTTCAGTAAATATTATTCCCATTCTCTTATTATCAATGAACACTAAACACTCAAACGGGAGACTTTTAAAACGCCTGGTGGAAGCAGACTTATCAGGTGAAATCCATTGTTCTTGGTAATGTGCGCATGCTCAGAACTACATTAACAATGACAATTTACCTGGTAAGTCTGCTGCCGGCTAGCGTTCCAAAGTCTCCCATTCAGATTTTTAAAAATAATTGACAAATGACTTTATGGACCTAGGTCCTATCAATTTCAGTTAACAGAGACAACTAATTATTACTTTAGCAAAAAAAAAAAAACAGCTAACCAGCCAAAGTGTCATGATCTTAGTATTATTGTAACCGGTATCATTAACTATAATGTTTTGTTTTTAGAGTTGGGTTCATTACATTTTGTGAATGATTTTAATGATACCATACATTTATCAGTCATGTGAGGTTCAAGGCTATATGGGTGGTGGGCGCAGGGGGCACTCACCCCTCTTATTTCCGCCGACTGAAAATAAGTTGTTTTGAACAGCAAATAAATCAAACAAATAAGGTTTTTCAAACAACATTTGCTTCAGACGCTAAAGCGGGCCCGGACCCCATTCTGTAATCATTATACCTCAAAACAACAGCAAGGGGACGATTTTCAGCTTGGAAATAACACACAAAGTTCGCATCCCTTTCTCTAATATGCATTATTCATGAGTCCGTTATGGGTTTTAAATGCGTATTCCTATAATATTTAATATGCTTACCTCTTCTTGTTTCTGAAATGCACGCACGCAACAAATGCTCCAAAGAGTAAACACAAACCGATGACTGCGAGCAAAGTTATGACCCATGACTCCAGTAGTAGGCCATTAGTAAATGGCACGAAACCATCCAAGTCACCAAGATCAATTCTGGAAAAGTTCAAAAAATGTTTACAATTATAATAAAATACACACAGCATTCAGATAGTTGACCCTTCACAAAATTATATTGTTGATTTGAGGATTTGATTGATTTGGACATGTTTAATCTAGCAACATATTATCTTTAGTCTTAAGGTCTTCACACTTCAATGTTCACATCTTGTTCTTGTTGATCGTTGTAGACACTTTTCTTATAATGAAACATATGTTACTAATGTGGTCCTGTACCATGCACTGCAGTTTGCTGCATCGAGGAGCGTGTAAAAGTCGTCTCGTGAAACAATGCATTTTGTTTTAATCCTTAGTCTTAATTATTGAAGCTGGTTTTGATTTGATATGCTGTTTGAAGTGCAGACAAATTTGAAGTTCCCTTTGTGTGGGTCCAACAGAACAACAAAGATGGCCGAGGTCATCGCGTGACAACAGGTAAATTTCCACCCCCATCCCACCCCCGCACAACTCGGGCAGGGTTGATGTAGGAAACCTTAAAAGTTGATGATAATGAATCCTTACTTGTATCCTAGATCAATCTCAAGAGATGCCCTTTCTTGGACCACCATCTTGTCTATCTGTTCCGTGGTCATCGTTAGCATCGTACGAGCGTCAGGATTCTTGATGTAAAAAGACACAGTCGTTCTCTCTGCCTTTGGCGCACTTATGTTGTACACGATGACATCATTTTCACTGTAAACGGAAGAGACATAAAGCTCAAATATACAACCTTTTGTTATTTGCGGTTACTATGGCAGCATGTGTGCCAAACAATTACAAAAACAGCCGTAGATGGAACGTTGATATCTAGCAATGAAACTATACGTAAATCACCGTATCCCTTTTCACAGTAATAACAAGTTCTTATATGAAGCATTTTACAGATACTGGTAACTGGGTCAATAACGTTCCTCTAATCTTTCTCAGCTCCCTGGTGAGCATACAGTCGTGAGCTGCCATGGTGCCCCAACGGCTTCTTCATACTCAATATCAACCACCTTCGCAGGGGGACGCAAGTATACCCACATTATACCCTTAGGTGAAGAGAAGCAATTGTAGTAATTGCTCAAGAACAACCAGTGCATGAACCCACAATCCTATAACTTAACCACCGGTACTTGAATTCGATGCTCTTAAAACCAATCGGCCATCCCTTTAGTTAACACAGTGGACATATTCCAATGCCGGTTTAAACATAATCGCATGGTACCACCGTCAGTTTCCAGAAATTTTTAGACACATTTATCTCTACATATAAGAAGCGTCGTCATCACTAATAGTTTTAAACATACACTGAATGATCAAACCAGCAAGAGATTTTATAAAGCAACGACTTACTCCACTACTTTGAAGTCGCCTTCACAGTTTCCATTTGTTTTGCAATAAGCATTGCAAGTAGTGCTCATTGTTGTCTGAAACATTTCTTGTTTTGCAGCATCAAACTGTAAGAAGTAGAGAAGAGAATAAAGAGGATTAAAATAAAAACCAGCAATTTCCTAAAGAAGCAAGTTCATTTGCAAAGGGTTTAAGCTCGTTTAAATGAATTAGACAATAATTCTCTGGCACTTGGTATCCTGGGCCCGCTTGGTACACTGGGGCCCAGTCGATAACCTGACGCCATTTTGGTATCCCAGACCCAATTCAGTATTCTGTACCCGTTTGGACACAATCTATAACCTGTCACCATTAAGATTGTGCCAATATATGTATATTAGTTATTTACCCTTATCCTTTTGTATATTCTTCAAGTTTGCCTTAGTCAATCAGGATCCAATTTCATAGAGCTGCTTTTCAGCATCAAACATTGCTTTAAAAAAAACTCTGCTGAGCAAAAATGTGCAGGATACCAGTCACAGATTGTGAAAGGCAGAATGGTATTTTGACTGGTACCATTATGCTTGTAACCATGGTTGTTGTTGTGCTTAGCTACTTTTTGGTGCTTCAGCAGCTCTATGAAATATGGCCCATGCTTACCGATTTGAATTCGATGCTAACAGTGAGTTCCTTCCCTCCAGTTTTAATCAGTGCATCAATGGGCTCCTGTGGGTTCTTGGTGATGGGAGGCTCTGTTACCTTGGTATCGTCATCCCTCTGGAAGTCTTGTGGGGGGTTGGGAGGGGGTGGAGGGGGTGGTGGTAGGATCACCCTATTAGGCGTCTCGGGTGTTGTGCCTGGAAACAGAGGGTAAAGGTCAAAATGACAGGTATCACTCATCAAACAATTGTTCGTTTGTTTGTTTGTTTTATTTCCATTTGCACAAGTTGAAACATACATTAATTAACAACAGTTATAATAGTAAAGGAAAATGTCATATTTAAGGTACAAATGGAGTACATAGACTGCTATAGGTTCAAAAATAATTATATTAATATATTGCACGCGAAAATGCATAAAAAGGATAGTTTACTATCCCGATGTCAACTAGTAATAAGACTAAAAATGTGAAGAAACCAGGGACAAAGATATTAATGCCCTGCTGATTTTTAATATGAATGACATGAAACAATAGTGCAAAGAAAACTAGTGTACTTATCCAAATCACACTCTTTAAGAGAATTAGGGAAACTCAGTGGTGTCCGGTTTATGGCAATTTTATGATTGTTAGACTTTCCTACATTACTCTGAATGTCAAAGAGCCTCAATGTATAAACACGGACACGTGTCCATTGTGCTAGCCAGGTCAGCCAATGGTGACGAAGTAAACGCCATTTTAGTTTAAGATTGTTTACAACTTTGTTTGTCAAAGGCCATGATTGAAGCTAAAGAATTGTTATAAGTGAATGTCCCTCTATTGTCTTTGTCACTCCCGTTGTTTTATTTGACGACGGACTTAAACTTTCTGCGGCAAACATCATTTATTGTATTTAAAGAACAAAGACCTTGCAAAGAGAAGTTCTGTAATGTTCTTGGAAGGTATTGCCACACAGTTTTGGGGACCAGACAAGAAAACTTACGATTTACATAATTATCATCTTTATTGTAGTATTAAATTGTGTTTGCATATACGTTTTAGTAACGTGGTAACAACTACGTGCTGGTAACAACTTGATATCTTTGTTAAACCGGGACGGCAGTCCATCACGCAAATCGTGCTATCCAACCTTTGCCCAGCATCGCACGTACCACTAATAATAGGCATACACTTCGTGCAACCTCGCCTTATCTTCATTTTTTGTGTGTCATGGAAATTGTTATCAAAATGTAAACACAGTCAATTTGTTACACAAAATTTAGCAGGATGATATGAAAAGATGATTGGGAGATCTCGACCGAGTGTTCTATCTGATGTGAGGAACAGTAGGCAATATACACAGTGTTTTGTTTGGTCATACCACGGAGGTAGAAATAGAAACTTGAAGACTTTTCTCAACAGGATGCTGAATATAAAAAATTAACCATGCTAAGGTGAAGTTACTCTATAGCAAGGCTATATTAACCAGCCAAAACACAGTGATGTTCATTATAAGTTTCTCGTTTCAAACTAATCGACGCTAAAGGAATTCTGTTGAGCAACAATTTTCATAGAAAGGAGACTGTGCAAGTATTTTTTTTATTTAGGGCCTACTATAATATTGGTAATACAAACAAAATGCGGCAGCAGTATAGCTAAACGGGTCACTTAAATGGTCAAAGTATAAGCCCATGAAAAAATATAAAAAATCACAATCAAGTTAAAGGTAAACAAATTACAAAACCCTCATTAAAACATATGTCTTGCACATAAATCATTCTGAATGTTGAGACACGTTGTTTCCTTGATTTAGTAGGAATGTTGGAATGGTCTCATTAAATGAGTGAATACGAATGATTATAAAACCGTACAGTAAAACACATCAAGTGGATTTGTCTGCTGTCGCATCATTGTAAACAACATGTTTGTTTCGATGTCTCATTTATGTCTAAAATACAAGTTCACCTTAAACAGGTTTCTTACAATGCATGGCATAACACTCTTACATGAGGAAATTGTTCATCACATTATATAAAATTTAAATTAACTGAAATTCTTACCTTGGCCGTAAACCTTTCCGGAAATAAATATCATGGAAACCAAAATCAGCACAACTGACGACCTCATTTTAAAGCCACCTTTATATAACTGGATCCAAGAAATACAATTTATGTTCTTTTGCGACCCAACTCACAGCAAGACGTGTTGCTGAAACAGGTTGTATTTTCACTAATTCCTGAGCCTGCCCAGTTGCTGTTTCGGTTTGAATGCGGAACTGTGGGTTGCAAGTTCAGTGCTGGTACATTAATGCAAGCTATATACCGGTACTAGTTTTCTTTTGTGCATATTAATATTAATCTGGAGGGAGGAGTATGTCTGTGGATTGGACTTTGTACTGTTGACGGGTACAGATAAAGAATATATTTATAAAACAATTATCTTGATCAACTTTAAGACATACATTTTCTTTAATTTGAATGTTTTAATTACCTTGGACGCTTTACATTCGAATTGGTTTAACTTAAAAATTGTGTTAAACAAACATCAAAAACATATTCAGTAAGTAGAGCTGGGGCCTTATTATGAAGTTATATTTTTCCAAGCTGACCTCAGTGGCAACTAATTGTACATCAGTACTTGTAAGCACAATGTATACAAAGATCGGGGTCCCTGGTTTAACGGTTTCATGGTAAAAGAGAAAACGACAGTTTTGCACAAATGGAAGCATACTGTGATGCATGCTGGGATGGACCCAACATCATGGCTATGCTAACCATGATCAAAGAATCGGCGCTTGAGGGACTCAGAGAATATAGCGCTTACGTCAAGCTTACAGCTAAGCAGGGAATTTCTATATGCGCGTTTGTACTCCACGTTTACATGGAGGAAGAAGTGTAGAAATTCGGCATTTACCCTGTAAGCGAAGAATGGTGATCGCAAGCGCAGAATTCAGCAGTCGGTAAGCAGAGTCATAATATTTAGGCCCCTTTAAAAAAACGCAACGGTACGTGTTTGTACGCTCTGAGTTCAGTGGGGGCGCTGTGTAAGGGTGTGATTCAAGGGGCTCTATTGCGTCACACGCACGAAGATGTACGCGGTTTACGTTTAAATGGCATTTTTATGTATACGCGCGCACAACACCAAAGCAAAGTAAAATTTTGCGTTTCCACCTGTGATATCACAATACCATGAACATTTTTCTGTTGATTTGTCTCTTCTTTTAAACTGAAATCTGCAAAGAATGTTTTCCCGACCGACCATATTTCGTTCTAAAGGGCAACCACACACACGTTGGATCGGATAACCTGAAAATGGCTGCCGCGAAACTTAGTCCTCGTTACGTTGCAGACCTTCGGGATATTTGGGGAGCAGCATGTGGGGGTGTCGTGCGTGAGATGTGCGGATACAATGTTGCGTTTACCCCGGTACCACTCTTATCACAAAACGGTCGAGACTGCTTGCCATTACAGGTAAATAAGAAAATTAGCACATTGTACCCTTCAATTCTGGACAAAACATTTTGCTTTCAAATACTGTATTATTCAATAAAGTTTCAATTAAAACCTACATTTATTCCCATACTTCATGAAAACAGTACAAACAATAATTTATAAAGGAATAACCAAATAAATAAGGCTATTTTACAAGACAGAGAATATTATAAAGTATGGAGAGGCATCCTCTCGAAGCCGAAGCTTGTGTTGAGATGCCTGATGGACTGACAAAATACTGCTTGACAAATGTTTGGCTAGGCAAACATTGAGTTGGCCACCAGTCACAAACATAACGTACTGTTTCTGTTAAGCAATACATGTTGTGCTTATCAAGTTGTGCTACACCCTTTATGAAATTTGGCCCAGTTTTAAGTTTTATTCAGACTGTTTTACTAATCGTAGCAACGTATATTATTGACCAAACGTTGCTCCGCATTTGGCTTAGCGTAAATTGTTTGCTCAGCCAAAAATAAAAACGTTTGGACTATACAAACTGAATCTTTGAGTGATTTGAAGTCATGGCTTCTAATCAACTTCAGCTCACAGCAAATTATTTGATTGCTTGCAGGTCTTTACTGATGTTCAGTCTTTAAACTCCGGGGCTGTTGTAAAACTTGATCACACTCAGAAACGAATTCTCGTTACTGCGCACGACAGGAAGTCTGGACTGGTCGCAAGTATTAATCAATTTCGAAGGTAAGCTATATGAAGGGCCCAATTTCATAGAGCTGCTTATATTAACCAAAAACAACTATATTAAGTCACACTGCAGCGATAACGAAAACGATAACGATCACGACGCGACCGCATTCTATTGGTTAAATTGCTCCTAGTACACACACGCTCATATTCAACCAATAGAATGCGTTCAATTTGCGTCGTGATCGTTATCATTTTCGTTATCCCATCATTTCTTTACCATGTCAGGCGTTATCTAAGTCGAGAACGACCAAGACATTCTACTGAAGAAACCACCCTACTTGAAGAGATTTCGCTAATGAGCGGCCCCAATAACTTTGAGATACTTCAAAAATCGAAATGTTTTCTTGGACAACAACAAGACACAAAACCCGATGGCGGGTACCAGACCACCTTTAAGCTAGGCATCTACAACGTGCGGATTCGCAAGGTGGATCCACGGAAACTTTTGAACTGCAGGATAGAATCAACATCTCCGGTGGCCAGACTAACCAAGAAGAGAAGGTTTTACATGGTCTACGAGACACACGTAGCAGAGAAGGTCACGTGTCACGCTAAGTTGTCTCAGATCAACACTGACAATGACGCCATTAAAGAAACTTCGCTAAAACAGTGCCCCTTGGTCTTCCGGTTTGTGGAGATACGAGTAGACCGACAGGGTGTTGTGAACGACATAAGATTCAACGTGACACGTCATAAAACCAAGTTAAAGGTCGTGTGACTTTAATCCGCATCTTGTAGGTTAAAGGGTCTGTTTTTGGTATTGACTTTGAAAATTAATGGCAACACAAACTCAAGTGGTAAGAAGTACAGCAGCTTTGGAAAGTATAATGCATTTAATAAAACATTTCACTTCGAAGTACTACGGTTGTGGACAAATATTTCACAATTAGTCCAAACAAATTTGAATACAGATTGTGTTTTCTGATAAGGATTATTCCTGAATAATTGTTGACTACCATAAATGGCCGACCTTGTTAGTTTGCACAGTAAAGGAAAACCACGCAATTTCGAGGCAAATTTGTGTGGATCATTGTATTCTACTTTGAAAACATATTTCCAACCACACTATACATGTATTTTATTTTAAAAAAACGGTTACAAACGCTTTCTATAGACCAACTCGTCCGATCCAAGGCAACGTGTTCCTTTAAGAAACAGCGCCTCTGAAGTAACGGAGTTTTTGAGAAAGTAGTAATTTCTCACTAAAATATTTGAATTCGATTTCGAGACCTCAGAATTAGATCATGGGGTCTCTAAATCAAGCATCTAAAAGCACACAACTTGTACAACAAGGGAATTTTTTCTCTTCCATTAATCTCTCGCAACTTCGACGACTAGTTGAGCTCAAATTTTCACAGATTTGTTATTTTATATGCATAGTTGAGATACACCAAGTGAGAAGACTGGTCTTTGACAATTACCAATAGTGTCCAGTGTCTTTAAGATTCAAGCAATCGAACGGTTCCAAAAGCCAAAGGTATTAGGCCTACCTTTAAAGCTCCAAGTACCGGCAGTATTTTTTTGGAAAAGACCCGGTTGCGCAATCCTCGACAGTATGATTCTCTTATGAGTGTCTTCATCAAACTACAGCTTCATTCTGAAGGACAAAGTGTTTTCGTCAACAACATGGGGGCCTTTTCGAAATCAATCAACTGCCGCTGTGGCTCTTGTTTAGACTGTCATCGTAAGCATTCAAGATCAAATAAGGCTTGGTTTGGAGCTGAGGCCGATTTCATGCTTTCGAAAAAATCTTTAGAATGAGCCGATTGTTGCTCAACCTCGTTATCATAGTATCAAAACAAAGAAAAACAAAATTAAATGAAATTATACATTTCTTGTTTTCTTTATTTTATATATTTCTCAGTAAATATTTCTTGTTTTCTTTATTTCAATATTTCTCAGTAAATAAAACTTACTGCACAAAAAACTTGTTGATATATGTACCTTTAGAAATTAATTCACTTCAATTTTAAAACTAAGAAACTTTCAACTTCAAGTCATTAAAAAAATAACGCACATTGTCCCTGAAAATATCAAAATTCGTTTAAAGTGTAGTAAAAATTCAAAATATATTTTAAAAAGCTTTTTGTAACCGTTTTTTTTTTCTTTTGGGTAGAAATATTGTAATATGATAATGTATATATTTATCAATCATTAAGGTTTTACATCTTTCGAGTTCATTGTAATATGATAATGTATATATTTATCAATCATTAAGGTTTTACATCTTTCGAGGACAATACAGACCTCGTTGAGAATTTAAATCAATACAAATAAACTGTTTAAAATGTTTGAGAGCTGTAATAACCTGAACAACTAAATGACAATATTAAGTTTTTGAGCTTATGTGGCAGTCTTGTCCAATTACATAAAGCCTGTAAGAAAAGAACTTACTAAGCATGCAGAAAAGTATAGCTCAAAAGAAACAGTTTCCCAGCCAAACTTAAATTAAGTTTACATATCTGCATTGGTGTCCCACTCATACTTTTGCTTCGCAAAGAAGTTTGTCAAGCAATATTTTCTGCTTAACAGCTTTATAAAAGTGAGCCATGTGACCATGAATATGCAAATTAAAGTAGATTCTAATAGTCAATATATTCCTGCCATTGGCTGCTATTGCTGCAGTCAAACAATGGACGCGCCAAACACAGCTCTCAACCAATGAAATGTCTTCCTTTGACCTCAGTGAGGACGCCGTTTGGGATTGTGACGTCTTATGCTTTTTTTTTTTTTTTCAAGTCTGGGTTTACAAGACAAAGTGTTTTCACAAGATGCCTTGTACGTTCTTTAGTGTACTTATAAATCTCTTAAAATGCATGTTTTACTCAACATTATGAAACCTGTTATGTTTTATCAATGACTAGTCGAAAGCCAGTAATTAATGGTTCCGTTATTTCATTTGTCTACTTCTCTCTTCAAGCCGATTGCAAATCAACTTTCAGCTAAGAATCGCATTACGTTATGCTTTTTTCCATAAAGAGTGTAAATAAATTATATAGATCTAAGAATTTCTACAAAACAAAAATGTAACTGTGAATAAAATCAAAGTCGAGATAAATTATTCAAGATGAAAATATTACACAAATTAAAAGAAATAATTTGCTGTTATTCGATGCATTGGTAAGAATGTGGTCAGACACGTGCAAATCCCTCGGAGTTACCAGCTTTCTAAAGGTGACGCCCATCACCAACAAAAGTAACACACATTAAGGAAAATCACATTATGCTGTTACAAGTCAAAACTTTAAACACTTACAAAGTAAAGTTAGATTGGATCATGTATTGTCATTTTCAGAAGTTCAAACAGTTCTTTGCAATAGTCTTGGCTTCAAGTCAACAAGCATAGCACAGTTTCTTTGCAATAGTCTTGACTTCAAGTCAACACTCTCAACTTCGGCGAATACTCTTCAGTCTTCTCAAGAATGACAGGGATCGTTTCTGGGGCTGTGAGTCCGTTTCCACCGGCAAAGATAAGGACCGGTCTCGTGGGTTCAACACCACATTGGCGACTTGTTTAAAGAGACTGTTCACGCTGTCTGCGCTTTTGGCGTTGCATTCCACGTACCTGACGACATCCATATAGTCAATCAGTCTGAGCTCCGCCTCGGCACTGCTTACACAACCCGGGCGTTTCTGGTCCGATTTGGTTCCGACAACAAGGATTGGCACGTCTTGTTCTGTGCGTTCGTCCCGGATCTGTTCGAGGATACAAAGAGCGTCTTCGAAGGATTTCGGGTCTTGAAGAGAATGTACTAAGAGGAATATGTGACCCGTGGAGATGTACAGTCTCCTCATGGCAGGGAAATCATAGCTTCCCGATGTATCCAGGATTTCCAGTTTACACTTCTTGCGGCCCTGCCACGCGTAGCCAATGTGAATGTCATCTACCGTTGGCTTGTAGGTTCTTTCGATGTCACCTTTAAGGAACATGGATATCAGAGCTGACTTGCCCACACCCGTAGAGCCCAAGACGACTAGACGGTAGGAGTCAGAATCTTCAGATCCCTGCTTCATGGTGCTTAAGTTGTATAGATGAAGTCTACCAATTAAGGTGCTCTGAGACAGGTGTTTGTCTTATCGGAGGATTTTCATCTGAATGGCTCTATCTTAGTTGAGACTTCATCTTTTATACAGAAAGAAACTCCAAATTCGTGCGTCACACTGAACAACTACAACTACCAATTACACAGTAAGACTTCTACATTGCAGAAAGTGCAAAGGGCCTTGAGCACTCCTGGAGGTGACTATGCAACTTCATTTAGAAATAATAGTAAGACAAAAGTTCTCCAATAAGCCGTATGTGCATGGTAAATTTAGATATCACGTGTCCTAACTTCTCACTGAGCTATATCGCATTTAAAGATCCTTATTGGAACATAGCCTGATAACGCTATTACCATGAGAATTAGCTTGGGTGAGAGAGTCTTCCACCTATACAGTCACTATTAACTTCGTAGCCCCGTAGAAATGAACAGGTTAACATCCAATACACCCCACGTTCTTAGATATTTTAGTCGCAAGTTGGATTTGGGGTATTTTCTTGCTAACACTCAGCATGAGACATTTGTTTTGGGCTCTGTGGCTTCAGTGAACCTTTCAGAGTTTATGTACACCATATTAAAACAAGTTAAAGAGCAGCCAGTACAGTCGCGTTCGTGTGAATATATTGGCATACCACGTCCATATTATGTTGTTATGTGCTGCAACCGGTAGGAAATACTTTATGAGCAGTTACACAGATATATCGGTTTTACATGAGAGGGTCACCGCGTATGTTGAGTACTTATATAATACGTAAAGAGTGTAAACATGGGATGGAGGAGGATGGTCCAAAAAGAGGGCGCTATCAGAAGTAGTTTGTATACAGTTTATCATGTGTGGGGTGGGAGGGGCGTATCTCCGGGAGGCCACATCTCAAATCCCACAATATTTTACATTCCCAAAACACGTCGGTCTAATTGATTTGTAATGGACATAATGGACGCATCCTGATCAGGAAATGGCAGGGGATTGACCAGGGACAGATCAGAGGTCTCATTGAGAGTATGAGAAGACGACTCCTTGCCGTTCAGGACAATGATGGAGGACACACCAAGAATGGAGGACAGGATAACAGCAGTTTTAGAGTTAAAGATACGGCAATTAATTTCATGGTCATGTAAACGAAACGAGTTTGTGTCTTTTGTCTTGATTTTGTCTGAGTGTGATGCTTATGTGAGTTCCCTTTTGGAATTGGGGTGAATAGGGGCTTTTGCAACTTTTGAAATTCGACCTTAAGCCACTCAAGTGTCCATAAATCCACCAAACAACATCGTAGCGCAATACAAGATGTGTCAAAACGTGCAGAAATTAACGGTGAATAGAAACGAACAATTTATTTTTTTTATACTATTTCAGATTCCGATAAATCTGACCATTTGTAAGTGTTTAGATACTTTATTGGCGCAGTTTACGTTAAACTAAACTAGTTGACCACAACAAATCTCTCCAACGTAAAGCTCTTCATGGTTGGGGTCACTATTGATCCAGGAAGTTGAAATAATATACTTGCACAGTCTATAAATGGACCTCTATTGACGTTATCAATCCTTGAGCACTGAGTCTACGAAAAGGCGCCCTCCTCAAATGACGTCACATAAACTACAATAACACATGCACACGTGTACGCGCTGTACATGACTCTCAGCCAATGATCTCCTTCCACGCTTGCACGTTTTACAAAGATTGCGGCCAATGCAAGGGGTCTATTTGGGACTACATGTCTGTGTAAATCAAATACGGCCTTGTTTCAAAATTGGGGGGATGTTGGCATACCCATGGAATTCAAACATTTTGAAAGGTCAAGAAACCCTTTTTGCAATTAAGGAGACATACGATCAGACTGAGGTTGCATACTTCATTGAGGACACACATTCGACCAAGGGATGGTCCAGATGTGAATTATCTGGTTTATCTTCACTGGTATTCCTGCGAGGGTTTGAAATAAATACGTGGAAATTACGGGGCCACGCGCATGACAATTTCCGGTTTAATTTGGTGCTCGCAATGGGCCGGATATGGTGTAACCCCGCCCCACCCCCACCCTCACTCCATGTTGTCTTCATTGTGAATATAACTTACGTACAAGAGGAAAATAGTCTATACGGGAATCATTTTATTCTTTGCATCTAAATCTTCACTGTCGTGGTGCTTTTCAATTGGGAATTTTGTTTTCTAGATCGTATCAAAAAGGGGCATCCTTAAAAACAAATATCAGGAAACATTTTGAAGATTGAAATTCTATGCCTTCAGAAAAAGACAAAAATGCACACGGGAACATTATACATTTTCCCGGATTCCCGGTCATGATGGGCCCTGACCAATTTCTTGGTCAGTATGACTAAACAATGTGTCAAAGTGACCCCTAAATGGGTCCAACTGTCGCAGGGAGTTAACATTTTAACCGGTCGTGTTAGCCTGACCCAGAAATCAGGCCCTATGTGAAATCGGGCCATGGAAGAGTTCACTCCTGGGTTCCCTAAAACAATCATGAAACACGATTGAACCATTGAGTGAACCTAACTGACGAACCATTGCGGAGGTTTATGGTTTTCGTATCGTATAGTAGTTTCTTTTATCACCTGCCACGTCTACGACCCCGGTTCGAATCCCGCTGGGGCACTATGCGGGTTGGGTTTTCAGTCCCTGTCTTAACTGCGTGGGTTTCCCTAAGAAATAGTTCTCTGTGGTTTTCCCACCACATGTACAAAACTAAAACTTCGTTACTAATATATTTAATCGGTGCTAGATTTCAAGTGTTAAAAATGAGTTTAAAATACCTATTTATTTTATTGCTTGATTCGTACAATTATAACAATAGTTACGGAACTCAACTTAATTTGTGTAGGTTCTAATAAACTTATATTAAAGATGTGCATACAATAATATGTTTTAAAATCAAGACTCAAGAAGTAGTTGAGAAAGTGCCATAATTTCTTAAGGTGCTCGGTAAGGGGGAATGCGAAATAAACAAACCGTAACTCAAAGTTAGCCTCGCGGGCTTTTGGAGGTTTTAATGGTAAAATTATTCCCAAATTGAGGTATATGACGTCCTTAGCAACACCCTTATCAACAGCCGTAGCCGTAGCTGTAGACGCCAATTTGGAAACGGCCTTATGGGGTTCAACCTCGTTACCACTTGTTTAAATATTTCATTCTCCCTACTAAAATTATAGTAAAAATCAGGTGGGTTCGGTGAAATATTCATACCGTTGGGCAAATGTTCGAATCTGTTGACTAAAACAGAACTAGATATCAAGAGCACTGAACAAATGTGCCCTTAAAAATCCTTCAAATACTTAATACTACACGAATTCAAAGACAAGTGTCTTGGACAACTTTCTGTTCTAAAAAGGCAGGGTATCCCTTTGGTAATTACTCTGAAAGTTAGTGTGCATAAAAAACTACTTGGCAAGAGCACTACTGGAGCGCTCCTAATATTGTTAGAAACGGCACCCTTTAAATCTGAGAATGGCTTTAGGCTTGAAGCCTTTCCCAGGCATCTGAAAATTACTTGCCACCAGAGTGGTTGACAATAAAACTTTTTAACATTTTCAAACCCTGCCTTTAAAAGTTAGGGTCATAGATTAATGTCTAAAACTCTAAATGCGATTCATGCATAAATCGTTTCTGAGATGTCTGAGGGCTGGCTGGTGTCCGTTCGAGAATGCTGCAGCCATCAATGATGCGGTTGGTACCCGCTGTCACCTTGCTAATTATGGATTGATTTGACACGCTTGTGAAAATATTGCGACTGTTTTTTGTTTTTTGTTGCAGTTTTTCAGCTAAAACTGTCAAATGTTATTTACCTGTCTTTGTAAAACTACGCTGTAACACAAGCTATATGACCCTACCTTTATCACGCGATGAAAGCAAATTGTGATCAGAATGTCAATGTTTGGTGAAATTATTAATAACAATGAAACTTGTTTACTTTAAGTTGTTTTTTTTTCTTTGGGGGAACCTACGATGGATGCAAACAGCGTTGTCTGAAATAAATTATCATTATTATTATATTCTCGCTTTCACTTTGTTCCCCATTATATTATATATTTTATACGACTATACTTGATTCACATACTATTATAATATTATAAGATTAAATATATATATATTTCTTTTTTAATTTTACACACATTTTACGATGAAAAAATAAACGTTCGTCAGCCTTTTGTTCGTACTACCTTACCAAATCTTCAGCCATGGCATAATCATCTCTCCTGAGATAAATGTTTAAACAAAACATGTAAAAAAAAAAACGAAGGAAGGAAAAATTTACTATTTTGAAAGCGAAGTAATTGCAGCTTGAAAAAATTTGCGTCACACTCAGGCACTCGGGCTCTTCCAAGGAAAAACATCCCAACTCGAATTTTATTTGTTACTAATCATTTAAAATTTCGAATGCATGATGTGCATTGATATGAAAATAATGTCATATCTTGGCCTCCTTGTAAAACACTTTCGTTCCGTATTTATGGCAAAACAACTCATCTGCTTTTCTTAACATGTAATATTTCAAATTTGGCGGTTTTGCCGTTGTGCTCGCAATGGCTTAGACAAAGAAAGGGAGATCAGGGTGCATGGATCGGAAAAAGGTCGAGTGCTCGAAGGTCGAGGGCATAAAGAATTTATGAAAGAAAAATTAAAGCTCAAATGAAGCGAAAAAATTGGTACTTTTAAAATTATCTTAAGAAATAGAAAGTGTTTTTACCATCATGGTTTCATCTTTTAAAAGACTTTGCCCGTCCTAAAGTTACTTGTATCAGCTGCTGATTTTGATTTCAAAGTCACGTTTACCGCAAAGATGAGCCTTATGTGATGAAAATCGATGAAGAATAGACACCCCGATGTTTGAAAAAAAAGAGATATATACACTCTAAAAAATATATCAGTCAAAACAACGCTAAGTAGTCGTATGAGACATGATTTTGACTAACTTGCATCAAAACCATGCCCCTTATGACCAATTAGCGTTGTTTTGACTAATATATTTTTACAGTGTATGCTAACCTAGAACCAAACACCGGTTAATTCTACATGCAGTGTAGTGGACAGATGACCTCATTAAATAAAAAATTGTGCCGCAGTTATGTCCCTCTATGGGCGAAGGGACTCATAGCTTGTGGGGATTCATTAAGGCTTAGCTAGAAGGCATATGTGTTGGTTAGAAATAGAAACTTGAAGACTTTTCTCAACAGGATGCTGAATATAAAAATTAACCATGCTTAGGTGAAGTTACTCTATAGCAAGGCTATATTAACCAGCCAAAACACAGTGATGTTCATTATAAGTTTCTCGTTTCAAACTAATCGACGCTAAAGGAATTCTGTTGAGCAACAATTTTCATAGAAAGGAGACTGTGCAAGTATTTTTTTTATTTAGGGCCTACTATAATATTGGTAATACAAACAAAATGCGGCAGCAGTATAGCTAAACGGGTCACTTAAATGGTCAAAGTATAAGCCCATGAAAAAATATAAAAAATCACAATCAAGTTAAAGGTAAACAAATTACAAAACCCTCATTAAAACATATGTCTTGCACATAAATCATTCTGAATGTTGAGACACGTTGTTTCCTTGATTTAGTAGGAATGTTGGAATGGTCTCATTAAATGAGTGAATACGAATGATTATAAAACCGTACAGTAAAACACATCAAGTGGATTTGTCTGCTGTCGCATCATTGTAAACAACATGTTTGTTTCGATGTCTCATTTATGTCTAAAAATACAAGTTCACCTTAAACAGGTTTCTTACAATGCATGGCATAACACTCTTACATGAGGAAATTGTTCATCACATTATATAAAATTTAAATTAACTGAAATTCTTACCTTGGCCGTAAACCTTTCCGGAAATAAATATCATGGAAACCAAAATCAGCACAACTGACGACCTCATTTTAAAGCCACCTTTATATAACTGGATCCAAGAAATACAATTTATGTTCTTTTGCGACCCAACTCACAGCAAGACGTGTTGCTGAAACAGGTTGTATTTTCACTAATTCCTGAGCCTGCCCAGTTGCTGTTTCGGTTTGAATGCGGAACTGTGGGTTGCAAGTTCAGTGCTGGTACATTAATGCAAGCTATATACCGGTACTAGTTTTCTTTTGTGCATATTAATATTAATCTGGAGGGAGGAGTATGTCTGTGGATTGGACTTTGTACTGTTGACGGGTACAGATAAAGAATATATTTATAAAACAATTATCTTGATCAACTTTAAGACATACATTTTCTTTAATTTGAATGTTTTAATTACCTTGGACGCTTTACATTCGAATTGGTTTAACTTAAAAATTGTGTTAAACAAACATCAAAAACATATTCAGTAAGTAGAGCTGGGGCCTTATTATGAAGTTATATTTTTCCAAGCTGACCTCAGTGGCAACTAATTGTACATCAGTACTTGTAAGCACAATGTATACAAAGATCGGGGTCCCTGGTTTAACGGTTTCATGGTAAAAGAGAAAACGACAGTTTTGCACAAATGGAAGCATACTGTGATGCATGCTGGGATGGACCCAACATCATGGCTATGCTAACCATGATCAAAGAATCGGCGCTTGAGGGACTCAGAGAATATATACTCACGTCAAGCTTACAGCTAAGCAGGGAATTTCTATATGCGCGTTTGTACTCCACGTTTACATGGAGGAAGAAGTGTAGAAATTCGGCATTTACCCTGTAAGCGAAGAATGGTGATCGCAAGCGCAGAATTCAGCAGTCGGTAAGCAGAGTCATAATATTTAGGCCCCTTTAAAAAAACGCAACGGTACGTGTTTGTACGCTCTGAGTTCAGTGGGGGCGCTGTGTTAGGGTGTGATTCAAGGGGCTCTATTGCGTCACACGCACGAAGATGTACGTGGTTTACGTTTAAATGGCATTTTTATGTATACGCGCGCACAACACCAAAGCAAAGTAAAATTTTACGTTTCCACCTGTGATATCACAATACCATGAACATTTTTCTGTTGATTTGTCTCTTCTTTTAAACTGAAATCTGCAAAGAATGTGTTCCCGACCGACCATATTTCGTTCTAAAGGGCAACCACACACACGTTGGATCGGATAACCTGAAAATGGCTGCCGCGAAACTTAGTCCTCGTTACGTTGCAGACCTTCGGGATATTTGGGGAGCAGCATGTGGGGGTGTCGTGCGTGAGATGTGCGGATACAATGTTGCGTTTACCCCGGTACCACTCTTATCACAAAACGGTCGAGACTGCTTGCCATTACAGGTAAATAAGAAAATTAGCACATTGTACCCTTCAATTCTGGACAAAACATTTTGCTTTCAAATACTGTATTATTCAATAAAGTTTCAATTAAAACCTACATTTATTCCCATACTTCATGAAACAGTACAAACAATAATTTATAAAGGAATAACCAAATAAATAAGGCTATTTTACAAGACAGAGAATATTATAAAGTATGGAGAGGCATCCTCTCGAAGCCGAAGCTTGTGTTGAGATGCCTGATGGACTGACAAAATACTGCTTGACAAATGTTTGGCTAGGCAAACATTGAGTTGGCCACCAGTCACAAACATAACGTACTGTTTCTGTTAAGCAATACATGTTGTGCTTATCAAGTTGTGCTACACCCTTTATGAAATTTGGCCCAGTTTTAAGTTTTATTCAGACTGTTTTACTAATCGTAGCAACGTATATTATTGACCAAACGTTGCTCCGCATTTGGCTTAGCGTAAATTGTTTGCTCAGCCAAAAATAAAAACGTTTGGACTATACAAACTGAATCTTTGAGTGATTTGAAGTCATGGCTTCTAATCAACTTCAGCTCACAGCAAATTATTTGATTGCTTGCAGGTCTTTACTGATGTTCAGTCTTTAAACTCCGGGGCTGTTGTAAAACTTGATCACACTCAGAAACGAATTCTCGTTACTGCGCACGACAGGAAGTCTGGACTGGTCGCAAGTATTAATCAATTTCGAAGGTAAGCTATATGAAGGGCCCAATTTCATAGAGCTGCTTATATTAACCAAAAACAACTATATTAAGTCACACTGCAGCGATAACGAAAACGATAACGATCACGACGCGACCGCATTCTATTGGTTAAATTGCTCCTAGTACACACACGCTCATATTCAACCAATAGAATGCGTTCAATTTGCGTCGTGATCGTTATCATTTTCGTTATCCCATCATTTCTTTACCATGTCAGGCGTTATCTAAGTCGAGAACGACCAAGACATTCTACTGAAGAAACCACCCTACTTGAAGAGATTTCGCTAATGAGCGGCCCCAATAACTTTGAGATACTACAAAAATCGAAATGTTTTCTTGGACAACAACAAGACACAAAACCCGATGGCGGGTACCAGACCACCTTTAAGCTAGGCATCTACAACGTGCGGATTCGCAAGGTGGATCCACGGAAACTTTTGAACTGCAGGATAGAATCAACATCTCCGGTGGCCAGACTAACCAAGAAGAGAAGGTTTTACATGGTCTACGAGACACACGTAGCAGAGAAGGTCACGTGTCACGCTAAGTTGTCTCAGATCAACACTGACAATGACGCCATTAAAGAAACTTCGCTAAAACAGTGTCCCTTGGTCTTCCGGTTTGTGGAGATACGAGTAGACCGACAGGGTGTTGTGAACGACATAAGATTCAACGTGACACGTCATAAAACCAAGTTAAAGGTCGTGTGACTTTAATCCGCATCTTGTAGGTTAAAGGGTCTGTTTTTGGTATTGACTTTGAAAATTAATGGCAACACAAACTCAAGTGGTAAGAAGTACAGCAGCTTTGGAAAGTATAATGCATTTAATAAAACATTTCACTTCGAAGTACTACGGTTGTGGACAAATATTTCACAATTAGTCCAAACAAATTTGAATACAGATTGTGTTTTCTGATAAGGATTATTCCTGAATAATTGTTGACTACCATAAATGGCCGACCTTGTTAGTTTGCACAGTAAAGGAAAACCACGCAATTTCGAGGCAAATTAATGTGTGGATCATTGTATTCTACTTTGAAAACATATTTCCAACCACACTATACATGTATTTTATTTAAAAAAACGGTTACAAACGCTTTCTATAGACCAACTCGTCCGATCCAAGGCAACGTGTTCCTTTAAGAAACAGCGCCTCTGAAGTAACGGAGTTTTTGAGAAAGTAGTAATTTCTCACTAAAATATTTGAATTCGATTTCGAGACCTCAGAATTAGATCATTGGGTCTCTAAATCAAGCATCTAAAAGCACACAACTTGTACAACAAGGGAATTTTTTCTCTTCCATTAATCTCTCGCAACTTCGACGACTAGTTGAGCTCAAATTTTCACAGATTTGTTATTTTATATGCATAGTTGAGATACACCAAGTGAGAAGACTGGTCTTTGACAATTACCAATAGTGTCCAGTGTCTTTAAGATTCAAGCAATCGAACGGTTCCAAAAGCCAAAGGTATTAGGCCTACCTTTAAAGCTCCAAGTACCGGCAGTATTTTTTTGGAAAAGACCCGGTTGCGCAATCCTCGACAGTATGATTCTCTTATGAGTGTCTTCATCAAACTACAGCTTCATTCTGAAGGACAAAGTGTTTTCGTCAACAACATGTGGGCCTTTTCGAAATCAATCAACTGCCGCTGTGGCTCTTGTTTAGACTGTCATCGTAAGCATTCAAGATCAAATAAGGCTTGGTTTGGAGCTGAGGCCGATTTCATGCTTTCGAAAAAATCTTTAGAATGAGCCGATTGTTGCTCAACCTCGTTATCATAGTATCAACACAAAGAAAAACAAAATTAAATGAAATTATACATTTCTTGTTTTCTTTATTTTATATATTTCTCAGTAAATATTTCTTGTTTTCTTTATTTCAATATTTCTCAGTAAATAAAACTTACTGCACAAAAAACTTGTTGATAAATGTACCTTTAGAAATTAATTCACTTCAATTTTAAAACTAAGAAACTTTCAACTTCAAGTCATTAAAAAAATAACGCACATTGTCCCTGAAAATATCAAAATTCGTTTAAAGTGTAGTAAAAATTCAAAATATATTTTAAAAAGCTTTTGTAACCGTTTTTTTTTCTTTTGGGTAGAAATATTGTAATATGATAATGTATATATTTATCAATCATTAAGGTTTTACATCTTTCGAGTTCATTGTAATATGATAATGTATATATTTATCAATCATTAAGGTTTTACATCTTTCGAGGACAGTACAGACCTCGTTGAGAATTTAAATCAATACAAATAAACTGTTTAAAATGTTTGAGAGCTGTAATAACCTGAACAACTAAATGACAATATTAAGTTTTTGAGCTTATGTGGCAGTCTTGTCCAATTACATAAAGCCTGTAAGAAAAGAACTTACTAAGCATGCCGAAAAGTATAGCTCAAAAGAAACAGTTTCCCAGCCAAACTTAAATTAAGTTTACATATCTGCATTGGTGTCCCACTCATACTTTTGCTTCGCAAAGAAGTTTGTCAAGCAATATTTTCTGCTTAACAGCTTTATAAAAGTGAGCCATGTGACCATGAATATGCAAATTAAAGTAGATTCTAATAGTCAATATATTCCTGCCATTGGCTGCTATTGCTGCAGTCAAACAATGGACGCGCCAAACACAGCTCTCAACCAATGAAATGTCTTCCTTTGACCTCAGTGAGGACGCCGTTTGGGATTGTGACGTCTTATGCTTTTTTTTTTTTTTTCAAGTCTGGGTTTACAAGACAAAGTGTTTTCACAAGATGCCTTGTACGTTCTTTAGTGTACTTATAAATCTCTTAAAATGCATGTTTTACTCAACATTATGAAACCTGTTATGTTTTATCAATGACTAGTCGAAAGCCAGTAATTAATGGTTCCGTTATTTCATTTGTCTACTTCTCTCTTCAAGCCGATTGCAAATCAACTTTCAGCTAAGAATCGCATTACGTTATGCTTTTTTCCATAAAGAGTGTAAATAAATTATATAGATCTAAGAATTTCTACAAAACAAAAATGTAACTGTGAATAAAATCAAAGTCGAGATAAATTATTCAAGATGAAAATATTACACAAATTAAAAGAAATAATTTGCTGTTATTCGATGCATTGGTAAGAATGTGGTCAGACACGTGCAAATCCCTCGGAGTTACCAGCTTTCTAAAGGTGACGCCCATCACCAACAAAGTAACACACATTAAGGAAAATCACATTATGCTGTTACAAGTCAAAACTTTAAACACTTACAAAGTAAAGTTAGATTGGATCATGTATTGTCATTTTCAGAAGTTCAAACAGTTCTTTGCAATAGTCTTGGCTTCAAGTCAACAAGCATAGCACAGTTTCTTTGCAATAGTCTTGACTTCAAGTCAACACTCTCAACTTCGGCGAATACTCTTCAGTCTTCTCAAGAATGACAGGGATCGTTTCTGGGGCTGTGAGTCCGTTTCCACCGGCAAAGATAAGGACCGGTCTCGTGGGTTCAACACCACATTGGCGACTTGTTTAAAGAGACTGTTCACGCTGTCTGCGCTTTTGGCGTTGCATTCCACGTACCTGACGACATCCATATAGTCAATCAGTCTGAGCTCCGCCTCGGCACTGCTTACACAACCCGGGCGTTTCTGGTCCGATTTGGTTCCGACAACAAGGATTGGCACGTCTTGTTCTGTGCGTTCGTCCCGGATCTGTTCGAGGATACAAAGAGCGTCTTCGAAGGATTTCGGGTCTTGAAGAGAATGTACTAAGAGGAATATGTGACCCGTGGAGATGTACAGTCTCCTCATGGCAGGGAAATCATAGCTTCCCGATGTATCCAGGATTTCCAGTTTACACTTCTTGCGGCCCTGCCACGCGTAGCCAATGTGAATGTCATCTACCGTTGGCTTGTAGGTTCTTTCGATGTCACCTTTAAGGAACATGGATATCAGAGCTGACTTGCCCACACCCGTAGAGCCCAAGACGACTAGACGGTAGGAGTCAGAATCTTCAGATCCCTGCTTCATGGTGCTTAAGTTGTATAGATGAAGTCTACCAATTAAGGTGCTCTGAGACAGGTGTTTGTCTTATCGGAGGATTTTCATCTGAATGGCTCTATCTTAGTTGAGACTTAATCTTTTATACAGAAAGAAACTCCAAATTCGTGCGTCACACTGAACAACTACAACTACCAATTACACAGTAAGACTTCTACATTGCAGAAAGTGCAAAGGGCCTTGAGCACTCCTGGAGGTGACTATGCAACTTCATTTAGAAATAATAGTAAGACAAAAGTTCTCCAATAAGCCGTATGTGCATGGTAAATTTAGATATCACGTGTCCTAACTTCTCACTGAGCTATATCGCATTTAAAGATCCTTATTGGAACATAGCCTGATAACGCTATTACCATGAGAATTAGCTTGGATGAGAGAGTCTTCCACCTATACAGTCACTATTAACTTCGTAGCCCCGTAGAAATGAACAGGTTAACATCCAATACACCCCACGTTCTTAGATATTTTAGTCGCAAGTTGGATTTGGGGTATTTTCTTGCTAACACTCAGCATGAGACATTTGTTTTGGGCTCTGTGGCTTCAGTGAACCTTTCAGAGTTTATGTACACCATATTAAAACAAGTTAAAGAGCAGCCAGTACAGTCGCGTTCGTGTGAATATATTGGCATACCACGTCCATATTATGTTGTTATGTGCTGCAACCGGTAGGAAATACTTTATGAACAGTTACACAGATATATCGGTTTTACATGAGAGGGTCACCGCGTATGTTGAGTACTTATATAATACGTAAAGAGTGTAAACATGGGATGGAGGAGGATGGTCCAAAAAGAGGGCGCTATCAGAAGTAGTTTGTATACAGTTTATCATGTGTGGGGTGGGAGGGGCGTATCTCCGGGAGGCCACATCTCAAATCCCACAATATTTTACATTCCCAAAACACGTCGGTCTAATTGATTTGTAATGGACATAATGGACGCATCCTGATCAGGAAATGGCAGGGGATTGACCAGGGACAGATCAGAGGTCTCATTGAGAGTATGAGAAGACGACTCCTTGCCGTTCAGGACAATGATGGAGGACACACCAAGAATGGAGGACAGGATAACAGCAGTTTTAGAGTTAAAGATACGGCAATTAATTTCATGGTCATGTAAACGAAACGAGTTTGTGTCTTTTGTCTTGATTTTGTCTGAGTGTGATGCTTATGTGAGTTCCCTTTTGGAATTGGGGTGAATAGGGGCTTTTGCAACTTTTGAAATTCGACCTTAAGCCACTCAAGTGTCCATAAATCCACCAAACAACATCGTAGCGCAATACAAGATGTGTCAAAACGTGCAGAAATTAACGGTGAATAGAAACGAACAATTTATTTTTTTTATACTATTTCAGATTCCGATAAATCTGACCATTTGTAAGTGTTTAGATACTTTATTGGCGCAGTTTACGTTAAACTAAACTAGTTGACCACAACAAATCTCTCCAACGTAAAGCTCTTCATGGTTGGGGTCACTATTGATCCAGGAAGTTGAAATAATATACTTGCACAGTCTATAAATGGACCTCTATTGACGTTATCAATCCTTGAGCACTGAGTCTACGAAAAGGCGCCCTCCTCAAATGACGTCACATAAACTACAATAACACATGCACACGTGTACGCGCTGTACATGACTCTCAGCCAATGATCTCCTTCCACGCTTGCACGTTTTACAAAGATTGCGGCCAATGCAAGGGGTCTATTTGGGACTACATGTCTGTGTAAATCAAATACGGCCTTGTTTCAAAATTGGGGGGATGTTGGCATACCCATGGAATTCAAACATTTTGAAAGGTCAAGAAACCCTTTTTGCAATTAAGGAGACATACGATCAGACTGAGGTTGCATACTTCATTGAGGACACACATTCGACCAAGGGATGGTCCAGATGTGAATTATCTGGTTTATCTTCACTGGTATTCCTGCGAGGGTTTGAAATAAATACGTGGAAATGACGGGGCCACGCGCATGACAATTTCCGGTTTAATTTGGTGCTCGCAATGGGCCGGATATGGTGTAACCCCGCCCCACCCCCACCCTCACTCCATGTTGTCTTCATTGTGAATATAACTTACGTACAAGAGGAAAATAGTCTATACGGGAATCATTTTATTCTTTGCATCTAAATCTTCACTGTCGTGGTGCTTTTCAATTGGGAATTTTGTTTTCTAGATCGTATCAAAAAGGGGCATCCTTAAAAACAAATATCAGGAAACATTTGAAGATTGAAATTCTATGCCTTCAGAAAAAGACAAAAATGCACACGGGAACATTATACATTTTCCCGGATTCCCGGTCATGATGGGCCCTGACCAATTTCTTGGTCAGTATGACTAAACAATGTGTCAAAGTGACCCCTAAATGGGTCCAACTGTCGCAGGGAGTTAACATTTTAACCGGTCGTGTTAGCCTGACCCAGAAATCAGGCCCTATGTGAAATCGGGCCATGGAAGAGTTCACTCCTGGGTTCCCTAAAACAATCATGAAACACGATTGAACCATTGAGTGAACCTAACTGACGAACCATTGCGGAGGTTTATGGTTTTCGTATCGTATAGTAGTTTCTTTTATCACCTGCCACGTCTACGACCCCGGTTCGAATCCCGCTGGGGCACTATGCGGGTTGGGTTTTCAGTCCCTGTCTTAACTGCGTGGGTTTCCCTAAGAAATAGTTCTCTGTGGTTTTCCCACCACATGTACAAAACTAAAACTTCGTTACTAATATATTTAATCGGTGCTAGATTTCAAGTGTTAAAAATGAGTTTAAAATACCTATTTATTTTATTGCTTGATTCGTACAATTATAACAATAGTTACGGAACTCAACTTAATTTGTGTAGGTTCTAATAAACTTATATTAAAGATGTGCATACAATAATATGTTTTAAAATCAAGACTCAAGAAGTAGTTGAGAAAGTGCCATAATTTCTTAAGGTGCTCGGTAAGGGGGAATGCGAAATAAACAAACCGTAACTCAAAGTTAGCCTCGCGGGCTTTTGGAGGTTTTAATGGTAAAATTATTCCCAAATTGAGGTATATGACGTCCTTAGCAACACCCTTATCAACAGCCGTAGCCGTAGCTGTAGACGCCAATTTGGAAACGGCCTTATGGGGTTCAACCTCGTTACCACTTGTTTAAATATTTCATTCTCCCTACTAAAATTATAGTAAAAATCAGGTGGGTTCGGTGAAATATTCATACCGTTGGGCAAATGTTCGAATCTGTTGACTAAAACAGAACTAGATATCAAGAGCACTGAACAAATGTGCCCTTAAAAATTCTTCAAATACTTAATACTACACGAATTCAAAGACAAGTGTCTTGGACAACTTTCTGTTCTAAAAAGGCAGGGTATCCCTTTGGCAATTACACTGATAGTTAGTGTGCATAAAAAACTACTTGGCAAGAGCACTACTGGAGCGCTCCTAATATTGTTAGAAACGGCACCCTTTAAATCTGAGAATGGCTTTAGGCTTGAAGCCTTTCCCAGGCATCTGAAAATTACTTGCCACCAGAGTGGTTGACAATAAAACTTTTTAACATTTTCAAACCCTGCCTTTAAAAGTTAGGGTCATAGATTAATGTCTAAAACTCTAAATGCGATTCATGCATAAATCGTTTCTGAGATGTCTGAGGGCTGGCTGGTGTCCGTTCGAGAATGCTGCAGCCATCAATGATGCGGTTGGTACCCGCTGTCACCTTGCTAATTATGGATTGATTTGACACGCTTGTGAAAATATTGCGACTGTTTTTTGTTTTTTTGTTGCAGTTTTTCAGCTAAAACTGTCAAATGTTATTTACCTGTCTTTGTAAAACTACGCTGTAACACAAGCTATATGACCCTACCTTTATCACGCGATGAAAGCAAATTGTGATCAGAATGTCAATGTTTGGTGAAATTATTAATAACAATGAAACTTGTTTACTTTAAGTTGTTTTTTTTTCTTTGGGGGAACCTACGATGGATGCAAACAGCGTTGTCTGAAATAAATTATCATTATTATTATATTCTCGCTTTCACTTTGTTCCCCATTATATTATATATTTTATACGACTATACTTGATTCACATACTATTATAATATTATAAGATTAAATATATATATATTTCTTTTTTAATTTTACACACATTTTACGATGAAAAAATAAACGTTCGTCAGCCTTTTGTTCGTACTACCTTACCAAATCTTCAGCCATGGCATAATCATCTCTCCTGAGATAAATGTTTAAACAAAACATGTAAAAAAAAAAAACGAAGGAAGGAAAAATTTACTATTTTGAAAGCGAAGTAATTGCAGCTTGAAAAAATTTGCGTCACACTCAGGCACTCGGGCTCTTCCAAGGAAAAACATCCCAACTCGAATTTTATTTGTTACTAATCATTTAAAATTCTGAATGCATGATGTGCATTGATATGAAAATAATGTGTCATATCTTGGCCTCCTTGTAAAACACTTTCGTTCCGTATTTATGGCCAAACAACTCATCTGTTTTTCTTAACATGTAATATTTCAAATTTGGCGGTTTTGCCGATGTGCTCGCAATGGCTTAGACAAAGAAAGGGAGATCAGGGTGCATGGATCGGAAAAAGGTCGAGTGCTCGAAGGTCGAGGGCATAAAGAATTGATGAAAGAAAAATTAAAGCTCAAATGAAGCGTAAAAATTGGTACTTTTAAAATTATCTAAAGAAATAGAAAGTGTTTTTACCATCATGGTTTCATCTTTTAAAAGACTTTGCCCGTCCTAAAGTTACTTGTATCAGCTGCTGATTTTGATTTCAAAGTCACGTTTACCGCAAAGATGAGCCTTATGTGATGAAAATCGATGAAGAATAGACACCCGATGTTTGAAAAAAAACGAGATATATACACTCTAAAAAATATATCAGTCAAAACAACGCTAAGTAGTCGTATGAGACATGATTTTGACTAACTTGCATCAAAACCATGCCCCTTATGACCAATTAGCGTTGTTTTGACTAATATATTTTTACAGTGTATGCTAACCTAGAACCAAACACCGGTTAATTCTACATGCAGTGTAGTGGACAGATGACCTCATTAAATAAAAAATTGTGTTGCAGTTATGTCCCTCTATGGGCGAAGGGACTCATAGCTTGTGGGGATTCATTAAGGCTTAGCTAGAAGGCATATGTGTTGGTTAGAAATAGAAACTTGAAGACTTTTCTCAACAGGATGCTGAATATAAAAAATTAACCATGCTTAGGTGAAGTTACTCTATAGCAAGGCTATATTAACCAGCCAAAACACAGTGATGTTCATTATAAGTTTCTCGTTTCAAACTAATCGACGCTAAAGGAATTCTGTTGAGCAACAATTTTCATAGAAAGGAGACTGTGCAAGTATTTTTTTTATTTAGGGCCTACTATAATATTGGTAATACAAACAAAATGCGGCAGCAGTATAGCTAAACGGGTCACTTAAATGGTCAAAGTATAAGCCCATGAAAAAATATAAAAAATCACAATCAAGTTAAAGGTAAACAAATTACAAAACCCTCATTAAAACATATGTCTTGCACATAAATCATTCTGAATGTTGAGACACGTTGTTTCCTTGATTTAGTAGGAATGTTGGAATGGTCTCATTAAATGAGTGAATACGAATGATTATAAAACCGTACAGTAAAACACATCAAGTGGATTTGTCTGCTGTCGCATCATTGTAAACAACATGTTTGTTTCGATGTCTCATTTATGTCTAAAAATACAAGTTCACCTTAAACAGGTTTCTTACAATGCATGGCATAACACTCTTACATGAGGAAATTGTTCATCACATTATATAAAATTTAAATTAACTGAAATTCTTACCTTGGCCGTAAACCTTTCCGGAAATAAATATCATGGAAACCAAAATCAGCACAACTGACGACCTCATTTTAAAGCCACCTTTATATAACTGGATCCAAGAAATACAATTTATGTTCTTTTGCGACCCAACTCACAGCAAGACGTGTTGCTGAAACAGGTTGTATTTTCACTAATTCCTGAGCCTGCCCAGTTGCTGTTTCGGTTTGAATGCGGAACTGTGGGTTGCAAGTTCAGTGCTGGTACATTAATGCAAGCTATATACCGGTACTAGTTTTCTTTTGTGCATATTAATATTAATCTGGAGGGAGGAGTATGTCTGTGGATTGGACTTTGTACTGTTGACGGGTACAGATAAAGAATATATTTATAAAACAATTATCTTGATCAACTTTAAGACATACATTTTCTTTAATTTGAATGTTTTAATTACCTTGGACGCTTTACATTCGAATTGGTTTAACTTAAAAATTGTGTTAAACAAACATCAAAAACATATTCAGTAAGTAGAGCTGGGGCCTTATTATGAAGTTATATTTTTCCAAGCTGACCTCAGTGGCAACTAATTGTACATCAGTACTTGTAAGCACAATGTATACAAAGATCGGGGTCCCTGGTTTAACGGTTTCATGGTAAAAGAGAAAACGACAGTTTTGCACAAATGGAAGCATACTGTGATGCATGCTGGGATGGACCCAACATCATGGCTATGCTAACCATGATCAAAGAATCGGCGCTTGAGGGACTCAGAGAATATATACTCACGTCAAGCTTACAGCTAAGCAGGGAATTTCTATATGCGCGTTTGTACTCCACGTTACATGGAGGAAGAAGTGTAGAAATTCGGCATTTACCCTGTAAGCGAAGAATGGTGATCGCAAGCGCAGAATTCAGCAGTCGGTAAGCAGAGTCATAATATTTAGGCCCCTTTAAAAAAACGCAACGGTACGTGTTTGTACGCTCTGAGTTCAGTGGGGGCGCTGTGTTAGGGTGTGATTCAAGGGGCTCTATTGCGTCACACGCACGAAGATGTACGTGGTTTACGTTTAAATGGCATTTTTATGTATACGCGCGCACAACACCAAAGCAAAGTAAAATTTTACGTTTCCACCTGTGATATCACAATACCATGAACATTTTTCTGTTGATTTGTCTCTTCTTTTAAACTGAAATCTGCAAAGAATGTGTTCCCGACCGACCATATTTCGTTCTAAAGGGCAACCACACACACGTTGGATCGGATAACCTGAAAATGGCTGCCGCGAAACTTAGTCCTCGTTACGTTGCACACCTTCGGGATATTTGGGGAGCAGCATGTGGGGGTGTCGTGCGTGAGATGTGCGGATACAATGTTGCGTTTACCCCGGTACCACTCTTATCACAAAACGGTCGAGACTGCTTGCCATTACAGGTAAATAAGAAAATTAGCACATTGTAGCCTTCAATTCTGGACAAAACATTTTGCTTTCAAATACTGTATTATTCAATAAAGTTTCAATTAAAACCTACATTTATTCCCATACTTCATGAAAACAGTACAAACAATAATTTATAAAGGAATAACCAAATAAATAAGGCTATTTTACAAGACAGAGAATATTATAAAGTATGGAGAGGCATCCTCTCGAAGCCGAAGCTTGTGTTGAGATGCCTGATGGACTGACAAAATACTGCTTGACAAATGTTTGGCTAGGCAAACATTGAGTTGGCCACCAGTCACAAACATAACGTACTGTTTCTGTTAAGCAATACATGTTGTGCTTATCAAGTTGTGCTACACCCTTTATGAAATTTGGCCCAGTTTTAAGTTTTATTCAGACTGTTTTACTAATCGTAGCAACGTATATTATTGACCAAACGTTGCTCCGCATTTGGCTTAGCGTAAATTGTTTGCTCAGCCAAAAATAAAAACGTTTGGACTATACAAACTGAATCTTTGAGTGATTTGAAGTCATGGCTTCTAATCAACTTCAGCTCACAGCAAATTATTTGATTGCTTGCAGGTCTTTACTGATGTTCAGTCTTTAAACTCCGGGGCTGTTGTAAAACTTGATCACACTCAGAAACGAATTCTCGTTACTGCGCACGACAGGAAGTCTGGACTGGTCGCAAGTATTAATCAATTTCGAAGGTAAGCTATATGAAGGGCCCAATTTCATAGAGCTGCTTATATTAACCAAAAACAACTATATTAAGTCACACTGCAGCGATAACGAAAACGATAACGATCACGACGCGACCGCATTCTATTGGTTAAATTGCTCCTAGTACACACACGCTCATATTCAACCAATAGAATGCGTTCAATTTGCGTCGTGATCGTTATCATTTTCGTTATCCCATCATTTCTTTACCATGTCAGGCGTTATCTAAGTCGAGAACGACCAAGACATTCTACTGAAGAAACCACCCTACTTGAAGAGATTTCGCTAATGAGCGGCCCCAATAACTTTGAGATACTTCAAAAATCGAAATGTTTTCTTGGACAACAACAAGACACAAAACCCGATGGCGGGTACCAGACCACCTTTAAGCTAGGCATCTACAACGTGCGGATTCGCAAGGTGGATCCACGGAAACTTTTGAACTGCAGGATAGAATCAACATCTCCGGTGGCCAGACTAACCAAGAAGAGAAGGTTTTACATGGTCTACGAGACACACGTAGCAGAGAAGGTCACGTGTCACGCTAAGTTGTCTCAGATCAACACTGACAATGACGCCATTAAAGAAACTTCGCTAAAACAGTGCCCCTTGGTCTTCCGGTTTGTGGAGATACGAGTAGACCGACAGGGTGTTGTGAACGACATAAGATTCAACGTGACACGTCATAAAACCAAGTTAAAGGTCGTGTGACTTTAATCCGCATCTTGTAGGTTAAAGGGTCTGTTTTTGGTATTGACTTTGAAAATTAATGGCAACACAAACTCAAGTGGTAAGAAGTACAGCAGCTTTGGAAAGTATAATGCATTTAATAAAACATTTCACTTCGAAGTACTACGGTTGTGGACAAATATTTCACAATTAGTCCAAACAAATTTGAATACAGATTGTGTTTTCTGATAAGGATTATTCCTGAATAATTGTTGACTACCATAAATGGCCGACCTTGTTAGTTTGCACAGTAAAGGAAAACCACGCAATTTCGAGGCAAATTAATGTGTGGATCATTGTATTCTACTTTGAAAACATATTTCCAACCACACTATACATGTATTTTATTTAAAAAAACGGTTACAAACGCTTTCTATAGACCAACTCGTCCGATCCAAGGCAACGTGTTCCTTTAAGAAACAGCGCCTCTGAAGTAACGGAGTTTTTGAGAAAGTAGTAATTTCTCACTAAAATATTTGAATTCGATTTCGAGACCTCAGAATTAGATCATTGGGTCTCTAAATCAAGCATCTAAAAGCACACAACTTGTACAACAAGGGAATTTTTTCTCTTCCATTAATCTCTCGCAACTTCGACGACTAGTTGAGCTCAAATTTTCACAGATTTGTTATTTTATATGCATAGTTGAGATACACCAAGTGAGAAGACTGGTCTTTGACAATTACCAATAGTGTCCAGTGTCTTTAAGATTCAAGCAATCGAACGGTTCCAAAAGCCAAAGGTATTAGGCCTACCTTTAAAGCTCCAAGTACCGGCAGTATTTTTTTGGAAAAGACCCGGTTGCGCAATCCTCGACAGTATGATTCTCTTATGAGTGTCTTCATCAAACTACAGCTTCATTCTGAAGGACAAAGTGTTTTCGTCAACAACATGGGGGCCTTTTCGAAATCAATCAACTGCCGCTGTGGCTCTTGTTTAGACTGTCATCGTAAGCATTCAAGATCAAATAAGGCTTGGTTTGGAGCTGAGGCCGATTTCATGCTTTCGAAAAAATCTTTAGAATGAGCCGATTGTTGCTCAACCTCGTTATCATAGTATCAACACAAAGAAAAACAAAATTAAATGAAATTATACATTTCTTGTTTTCTTTATTTTATATATTTCTCAGTAAATATTTCTTGTTTTCTTTATTTCAATATTTCTCAGTAAATAAAACTTACTGCACAAAAAACTTGTTGATAAATGTACCTTTAGAAATTAATTCACTTCAATTTTAAAACTAAGAAACTTTCAACTTCAAGTCATTAAAAAAATAACGCACATTGTCCCTGAAAATATCAAAATTCGTTTAAAGTGTAGTAAAAATTCAAAATATATTTTAAAAAGCTTTTTGTAACCGTTTTTTTTTCTTTTGGGTAGAAATATTGTAATATGATAATGTATATATTTATCAATCATTAAGGTTTTACATCTTTCGAGTTCATTGTAATATGATAATGTATATATTTATCAATCATTAAGGTTTTACATCTTTCGAGGACAGTACAGACCTCGTTGAGAATTTAAATCAATACAAATAAACTGTTTAAAATGTTTGAGAGCTGTAATAACCTGAACAACTAAATGACAATATTAAGTTTTTGAGCTTATGTGGCAGTCTTGTCCAATTACATAAAGCCTGTAAGAAAAGAACTTACTAAGCATGCCGAAAAGTATAGCTCAAAAGAAACAGTTTCCCAGCCAAACTTAAATTAAGTTTACATATCTGCATTGGTGTCCCACTCATACTTTTGCTTCGCAAAGAAGTTTGTCAAGCAATATTTTCTGCTTAACAGCTTTATAAAAGTGAGCCATGTGACCATGAATATGCAAATTAAAGTAGATTCTAATAGTCAATATATTCCTGCCATTGGCTGCTATTGCTGCAGTCAAACAATGGACGCGCCAAACACAGCTCTCAACCAATGAAATGTCTTCCTTTGACCTCAGTGAGGACGCCGTTTGGGATTGTGACGTCTTATGCTTTTTTTTTTTTTCAAGTCTGGGTTTACAAGACAAAGTGTTTTCACAAGATGCCTTGTACGTTCTTTAGTGTACTTATAAATCTCTTAAAATGCATGTTTTACTCAACATTATGAAACCTGTTATGTTTTATCAATGACTAGTCGAAAGCCAGTAATTAATGGTTCCGTTATTTCATTTGTCTACTTCTCTCTTCAAGCCGATTGCAAATCAACTTTCAGCTAAGAATCGCATTACGTTATGCTTTTTTCCATAAAGAGTGTAAATAAATTATATAGATCTAAGAATTTCTACAAAACAAAAATGTAACTGTGAATAAAATCAAAGTCGAGATAAATTATTCAAGATGAAAATATTACACAAATTAAAAGAAATAATTTGCTGTTATTCGATGCATTGGTAAGAATGTGGTCAGACACGTGCAAATCCCTCGGAGTTACCAGCTTTCTAAAGGTGACGCCCATCACCAACAAAAGTAACACACATTAAGGAAAATCACATTATGCTGTTACAAGTCAAAACTTTAAACACTTACAAAGTAAAGTTAGATTGGATCATGTATTGTCATTTTCAGAAGTTCAAACAGTTCTTTGCAATAGTCTTGGCTTCAAGTCAACAAGCATAGCACAGTTTCTTTGCAATAGTCTTGACTTCAAGTCAACACTCTCAACTTCGGCGAATACTCTTCAGTCTTCTCAAGAATGACAGGGATCGTTTCTGGGGCTGTGAGTCCGTTTCCACCGGCAAAGATAAGGACCGGTCTCGTGGGTTCAACACCACATTGGCGACTTGTTTAAAGAGACTGTTCACGCTGTCTGCGCTTTTGGCGTTGCATTCCACGTACCTGACGACATCCATATAGTCAATCAGTCTGAGCTCCGCCTCGGCACTGCTTACACAACCCGGGCGTTTCTGGTCCGATTTGGTTCCGACAACAAGGATTGGCACGTCTTGTTCTGTGCGTTCGTCCCGGATCTGTTCGAGGATACAAAGAGCGTCTTCGAAGGATTTCGGGTCTTGAAGAGAATGTACTAAGAGGAATATGTGACCCGTGGAGATGTTCAGTCTCCTCATGGCAGGGAAATCATAGCTTCCCGATGTATCCAGGATTTCCAGTTTACACTTCTTGCGGCCCTGCCACGCGTAGCCAATGTGAATGTCATCTACCGTTGGCTTGTAGGTTCTTTCGATGTCACCTTTAAGGAACATGGATATCAGAGCTGACTTGCCCACACCCGTAGAGCCCAAGACGACTAGACGGTAGGAGTCAGAATCTTCAGATCCCTGCTTCATGGTGCTTAAGTTGTATAGATGAAGTCTACCAATTAAGGTGCTCTGAGACAGGTGTTTGTCTTATCGGAGGATTTTCATCTGAATGGCTCTATCTTAGTTGAGACTTCATCTTTTATACAGAAAGAAACTCCAAATTCGTGCGTCACACTGAACAACTACAACTACCAATTACACAGTAAGACTTCTACATTGCAGAAAGTGCAAAGGGCCTTGAGCACTCCTGGAGGTGACTATGCAACTTCATTTAGAAATAATAGTAAGACAAAAGTTCTCCAATAAGCCGTATGTGCATGGTAAATTTAGATATCACGTGTCCTAACTTCTCACTGAGCTATATCGCATTTAAAGATCCTTATTGGAACATAGCCTGATAACGCTATTACCATGAGAATTAGCTTGGATGAGAGAGTCTTCCACCTATACAGTCACTATTAACTTCGTAGCCCCGTAGAAATGAACAGGTTAACATCCAATACACCCCACATTCTTAGATATTTTAGTCGCAAGTTGGATTTGGGGTATTTTCTTGCTAACACTCAGCATGAGACATTTGTTTTGGGCTCTGTGGCTTCAGTGAACCTTTCAGAGTTTATGTACACCATATTAAAACAAGTTAAAGAGCAGCCAGTACAGTCGCGTTCGTGTGAATATATTGGCATACCACGTCCATATTATGTTGTTATGTGCTGCAACCGGTAGGAAATACTTTATGAGCAGTTACACAGATATATCGGTTTTACATGAGAGGGTCACCGCGTATGTTGAGTACTTATATAATACGTAAAGAGTGTAAACATGGGATGGAGGAGGATGGTCCAAAAAGAGGGCGCTATCAGAAGTAGTTTGTATACAGTTAATCATGTGTGGGGTGGGAGGGGCGTATTTCCGGGAGGCCACATCTCAAATCCCACAATATTTTACATTCCCAAAACACGTCGGTCTAATTGATTTGTAATGGACATAATGGACGCATCCTGATCAGGAAATGGCAGGGGATTGACCAGGGACAGATCAGAGGTCTCATTGAGAGTATGAGAAGACGACTCCTTGCCGTTCAGGACAATGATGGAGGACACACCAAGAATGGAGGACAGGATAACAGCAGTTTTAGAGTTAAAGATACGGCAATTAATTTCATGGTCATGTAAACGAAACGAGTTTGTGTCTTTTGTCTTGATTTTGTCTGAGTGTGATGCTTATGTGAGTTCCCTTTTGGAATTGGGGTGAATAGGGGCTTTTGCAACTTTTGAAATTCGACCTTAAGCCACTCAAGTGTCCATAAATCCACCAAACAACATCGTAGCGCAATACAAGATGTGTCAAAACGTGCAGAAATTAACGGTGAATAGAAACGAACAATTTATTTTTTTTATACTATTTCAGATTCCGATAAATCTGACCATTTGTAAGTGTTTAGATACTTTATTGGCGCAGTTTACGTTAAACTAAACTAGTTGACCACAACAAATCTCTCCAACGTAAAGCTCTTCATGGTTGGGGTCACTATTGATCCAGGAAGTTGAAATAATATACTTGCACAGTCTATAAATGGACCTCTATTGACGTTATCAATCCTTGAGCACTGAGTCTACGAAAAGGCGCCCTCCTCAAATGACGTCACATAAACTACAATAACACATGCACACGTGTACGCGCTGTACATGACTCTCAGCCAATGATCTCCTTCCACGCTTGCACGTTTTACAAAGATTGCGGCCAATGCAAGGGGTCTATTTGGGACTACATGTCTGTGTAAATCAAATACGGCCTTGTTTCAAAATTGGGGGGATGTTGGCATACCCATGGAATTCAAACATTTTGAAAGGTCAAGAAACCCTTTTTGCAATTAAGGAGACATACGATCAGACTGAGGTTGCATACTTCATTGAGGACACACATTCGACCAAGGGATGGTCCAGATGTGAATTATCTGGTTTATCTTCACTGGTATTCCTGCGAGGGTTTGAAATAAATACGTGGAAATTACGGGGCCACGCGCATGACAATTTCCGGTTTAATTTGGTGCTCGCAATGGGCCGGATATGGTGTAACCCCGCCCCACCCCCACCCTCACTCCATGTTGTCTTCATTGTGAATATAACTTACGTACAAGAGGAAAATAGTCTATACGGGAATCATTTTATTCTTTGCATCTAAATCTTCACTGTCGTGGTGCTTTTCAATTGGGAATTTTGTTTTCTAGATCGTATCAAAAAGGGGCATCCTTAAAAACAAATATCAGGAAACATTTTGAAGATTGAAATTCTATGCCTTCAGAAAAAGACAAAAATGCACACGGGAACATTATACATTTTCCCGGATTCCCGGTCATGATGGGCCCTGACCAATTTCTTGGTCAGTATGACTAAACAATGTGTCAAAGTGACCCCTAAATGGGTCCAACTGTCGCAGGGAGTTAACATTTTAACCGGTCGTGTTAGCCTGACCCAGAAATCAGGCCCTATGTGAAATCGGGCCATGGAAGAGTTCACTCCTGGGTTCCCTAAAACAATCATGAAACACGATTGAACCATTGAGTGAACCTAACTGACGAACCATTGCGGAGGTTTATGGTTTTCGTATCGTATAGTAGTTTCTTTTATCACCTGCCACGTCTACGACCCCGGTTCGAATCCCGCTGGGGCACTATGCGGGTTGGGTTTTCAGTCCCTGTCTTAACTGCGTGGGTTTCCCTAAGAAATAGTTCTCTGTGGTTTTCCCACCACATGTACAAAACTAAAACTTCGTTACTAATATATTTAATCGGTGCTAGATTTCAAGTGTTAAAAATGAGTTTAAAATACCTATTTATTTTATTGCTTGATTCGTACAATTATAACAATAGTTACGGAACTCAACTTAATTTGTGTAGGTTCTAATAAACTTATATTAAAGATGTGCATACAATAATATGTTTTAAAATCAAGACTCAAGAAGTAGTTGAGAAAGTGCCATAATTTCTTAAGGTGCTCGGTAAGGGGGAATGCGAAATAAACAAACCGTAACTCAAAGTTAGCCTCGCGGGCTTTTGGAGGTTTTAATGGTAAAATTATTCCCAAATTGAGGTATATGACGTCCTTAGCAACACCCTTATCAACAGCCGTAGCCGTAGCTGTAGACGCCAATTTGGAAACGGCCTTATGGGGTTCAACCTCGTTACCACTTGTTTAAATATTTCATTCTCCCTACTAAAATTATAGTAAAAATCAGGTGGGTTCGGTGAAATATTCATACCGTTGGGCAAATGTTCGAATCTGTTGACTAAAACAGAACTAGATATCAAGAGCACTGAACAAATGTGCCCTTAAAAATTCTTCAAATACTTAATACTACACGAATTCAAAGACAAGTGTCTTGGACAACTTTCTGTTCTAAAAAGGCAGGGTATCCCTTTGGCAATTACACTGATAGTTAGTGTGCATAAAAAACTACTTGGCAAGAGCACTACTGGAGCGCTCCTAATATTGTTAGAAACGGCACCCTTTAAATCTGAGAATGGCTTTAGGCTTGAAGCCTTTCCCAGGCATCTGAAAATTACTTGCCACCAGAGTGGTTGACAATTTTCAAACCCTGCCTTTAAAAGTTAGGGTCATAGATTAATGTCTAAAACTCTAAATGCGATTCATGCATAAATCGTTTCTGAGATGTCTGAGGGCTGGCTGGTGTCCGTTCGAGAATGCTGCAGCCATCAATGATGCGGTTGGTACCCGCTGTCACCTTGCTAATTATGGATTGATTTGACACGCTTGTGAAAATATTGCGACTGTTTTTTGTTTTTTTGTTGCAGTTTTTCAGCTAAAACTGTCAAATGTTATTTACCTGTCTTTGTAAAACTACGCTGTAACACAAGCGTTATGACCCTACCTTTATCACGCGATGAAAGCAAATTGTGATCAGAATGTCAATGTTTGGTGAAATTATTAATAACAATGAAACTTGTTTACTTTAAGTTGTTTTTTTTTCTTTGGGGGAACCTACGATGGATGCAAACAGCGTTGTCTGAAATAAATTATCATTATTATTATATTCTCGCTTTCACTTTGTTCCCCATTATATTATATATTTTATACGACTATACTTGATTCACATACTATTATAATATTATAAGATTAAATATATATATATTTCTTTTTTAATTTTACACACATTTTACGATGAAAAAATAAACGTTCGTCAGCCTTTTGTTCGTACTACCTTACCAAATCTTCAGCCATGGCATAATCATCTCTCCTGAGATAAATGTTTAAACAAAACATGTAAAAAAAAAAACGAAGGAAGGAAAAATTTACTATTTTGAAAGCGAAGTAATTGCAGCTTGAAAAAATTTGCGTCACACTCAGGCACTCGGGCTCTTCCAAGGAAAAACATCCCAACTCGAATTTTATTTGTTACTAATCATTTAAAATTCTGAATGCATGATGTGCATTGATATGAAAATAATGTGTCATATCTTGGCCTCCTTGTAAAACACTTTCGTTCCGTATTTATGGCCAAACAACTCATCTGCTTTTCTTAACATGTAATATTTCAAATTTGGCGGTTTTGCCGATGTGCTCGCAATGGCTTAGACAAAGAAAGGGAGATCAGGGTGCATGGATCGGAAAAAGGTCGAGTGCTCGAAGGTCGAGGGCATAAAGAATTGATGAAAGAAAAATTAAAGCTCAAATGAAGCGTAAAAATTGGTACTTTTAAAATTATCTAAAGAAATAGAAAGTGTTTTTACCATCATGGTTTCATCTTTTAAAAGACTTTGCCCGTCCTAAAGTTACTTGTATCAGCTGCTGATTTTGATTTCAAAGTCACGTTTACCGCAAAGATGAGCCTTATGTGATGAAAATCGATGAAGAATAGACACCCGATGTTTGAAAAAAAACGAGATATATACACTCTAAAAAATATATCAGTCAAAACAACGCTAAGTAGTCGTATGAGACATGATTTTGACTAACTTGCATCAAAACCATGCCCCTTATGACCAATTAGCGTTGTTTTGACTAATATATTTTTACAGTGTATGCTAACCTAGAACCAAACACCGGTTAATTCTACATGCAGTGTAGTGGACAGATGACCTCATTAAATAAAAAATTGTGTTGCAGTTATGTCCCTCTATGGGCGAAGGGACTCATAGCTTGTGGGGATTCATTAAGGCTTAGCTAGAAGGCATATGTGTTGGTTTCTCGGCTCATGTAGAGCAAGGCAATTATAACAGTAAACTTGGAGGCAACCAACTGCGCCGCAGGTTAGGGTATTAATTTTTTTCTAATAGTATCTTACTTTCCCTAAGACAATGTGGAAATAAGCATGTGATTTTTTGTCATTTTCATGGAAACTGCCTGTAAATTGCCATCGCGTGCATCGCCTTGTTATAACATAGAGTAAGGACAAGAAACCCTAACGAGTGGACTGAGGTTGCTTGAGATTCAAAGAGGACACACTAAGGTCAAGGGCCTGGTCAAGATGTGAATTATCTGCCTTATTTTCAGCGGATTCCTGCGTCAATTGGCCAGAAGAGGACATAACGAGCACGTTACCAACGTGCATGGTTATATCCTTATTAGCTCTCAGTAGCTCAATCACATCTTGATCGTCTGCAAGGACTTGGTCACCGCAGACTAGGTACATCTTTTCGATCGGGAGGTTCTTCTTGCGGGCAAGGAGAGGCTTTAGGTGGGTCACGGTCATTCCGGGTTCCACGTCCACATTGATGTCGGTACCAGCGGGGAGAAGCTGGACTACCACGGGGCAGGTAACTTGAAGAATGGCACCCTCATCGATGTTGTAGTGGGACAAAGTTCGGTAGTCTTCCAGTTGTTTGTTTTTGTAAGAAATCTAAATCAAGAACAACAAAACAAAATATAGAAAGAATTACTTGACTGCTGCAAAAAGTGTCGTCGTTGTTGTTCTTTATGTTTTTGTTGTTGTTCTTTTTGTTGCTGTTGTTGTTGCTGTTGTTGTTGATGTTGTTGTTTTTCTTGTTTACCTTTATGTGATCCAGTGGTATTTTGGTCCTCTCGAAGATGGTGGCTTTGATGTTTGCAGTGGTGTTGATCTCATCTGCGGTTATGACAAGCTCCTCAGTTTCAGACAGCTTAGCAACCACAGGAAACCTCAACCTGAGGTCAAGGGTCGCATTCTTCCTGATTGAGTACAGCTGGAGAGAGGCGTGGTTCTCCAGCAGTACTTCTTTGTACGAAAGCTGCTGCTGGTGAGGGGGTATGCCAGTATACTTGTAAATCCGACACTTGGCCAACGCAACGGTATCTTCAGAAGAGAAGTCTATGGTGTGGGTGGGACCATGACAACTTTTCACCTGCCAAGACATAAATGGGTATTAAATTAGTTAGGTAGATAACAATAATTTTGGGTTGAACAAAGACAATTTGAATTGAGCGAGATTGACCTGCGACCTCAAGATCAATGAGCTCTCTACCAACTGAACTGGTTAGTTTTATGTTGGCGGTCTCCATATTTTGTAAATATCTTATTCCAGGAAGCCATAAAACATGTAACTACCATGTAGCCATGGACAACACCAAAGTTTTAAACCTTGGGAGCGGCAGCAAAGGGGATAATAACAATAATAACTTTGCAAGAATAATGCAATTAACAACAAAACAAAATAATACAATTGCAGGGATTGAAGAGTCAGTTGGAATGTTAGGACCTGACCTAAGATTATGTCCGAAGTTTAAAGACAGGGGAGTGCCTTAAACATAAGAATAAAAACTTAGGGTGCAATTATTCAGCAGAACTCACCTTTAGTTTGAAAAGGTTCCGTTGGTTCATAGCAGGTGTTGCCAATCGCATTTCAAACTTGGGTTTCGGACCGCCATTGTCCGTGCTGGGTATTGGCGAGTTATCTTCCAAGAGCTGACCGTTCATGTACAGCTTCTGCCAACTGGCCGGTATCCCTTCTTCTGCTTCCAAGACATTCTTGAAATCTCCAACAGTCTGAAGTCCGGCTGCTTTTACATCAAAGAAATCTTTCCTGGATTGTCTAGGATATCGGGCACCCTTCAGAGCGATCTCAAAGCCGTGTGCTGTTTGTTCATTATCCTGGTTCTCGCTAAGTGGAACAGACTCCAATTCGGTCCTCTGGTCATCATCCATGTCAAAATCAGCCTCATCTGGATGCTCCCCAAGTTCCTGTTTCTGTCTAAGTGCCTTCTCCGTCCTCAGCTCTTCCTTTTGTAGCTCTACCTCTCGACGCTGTTGCTCTACCTCAATCCAGCTGAGGAGCTCCTCACGTTTCTGTAGCTCTCCATCCTTCTTCTCAAGCTCCTCCAAGCGGTCTTCCATCTCAGTCATCTTATCTCGGTTTGGGAGACTGTGGAAATGCTCAGCCTCCCTGTTAAGGAGCTCTTTATCACGGCGTATCTGCTCAACCTCAATCATCCTCAGGGCACGCTCCATTCTCTCCTGGGCCTGTAGGCGACAATCCAAGACATCCTGCAGACTGTCCATCTCTTTCTTCTTGAACATGAGATCATCTTCTTTCTGACGCAGTATTTCCTCTCTCTTCTCGTATTCTGTTGAAGCATCTCCCATCTCCTCTGCCTTGGTTTCCAAGGCGATTTCCCACTCCCGCTGCTCCTGTGCCATTTCCTGGACGTCTCTTTCCTTCTTATCAACTTGGTTCTGTTGTTCTTCCAACTCCTTCGATGCCTCTTGTATCTGCAAATCCTTCTGTTTAAGTTTAGCGTCTTTCTCCTTGAGTTTCTTCTCACGCTGCTCCAGACCCTCGCCAATGATCGTTAAATCTTCTTCTGCCCGGGCCACATTTTGCTCTCTCTGTTTAAGTTGAGCTGCCACCTTTCGCTGCGCTACCTGCATCGTCTTTATCTGCTCTTCGAGGCGTACTGTCTCTATTTCTTTACGACGTAAATCGATCTCCTTCTTTTTCAGGGCACCTTCTTTCTTCGTGACCTCATCTTCTTTCTCGGCCAGCTGCGACTCCTTGTTCTCGATGTTGCTTTCCCGTTCTTTGATCCTATCCTCTCTGACGTAATGCTCGGCGCTACGACGTTCTTGGCGATCACCCCGGTAGGCCATATCCCGTCCTTTCATCTCAAGAGATTCTTGTTGGCGTCTGGTAAGCTGGATGCGTTGCCTTCCTTCCTCCTCCCGTCGCTTTATCTCAACTTCCTTGGATGCAAGATAAGTCTCCTTCTGCTCCAGCATTGCCATTCGCCTCCTCATTTGGCCTTCCCACTTGCGATGCTGGTCATCCAGTCTCTTCCTCTCTCCTTCCGCCTCAGTCAGGCCAACTTCAAGCTGCTGTCGTGCTTCAGTGGCCTGCTGCCTCGCCATATCTGCTTGGGAGGTGGCAACATCCCTGTCATCCTCAGCGAGTGCTAGTTGCTCCTTGAGCTTCTTGATGGCCGAGTTAGCTTCAGCTGTTGTCTGGATGCACTTCTCTAGCTGTAAGGACTGCTTCAGACTGTCACTCTGTGACTCTGTGAGGTCTGACTGCAGGTTTGTCAGTGACTTCATGACGTCATTGGAGGCACCATTTCGGGTGTTGCTGGGAGACCCTCTACAGCTACCTGATGATGATGGGACAGATGAGTGGAAACTTCCTGCGCTGTGCTTTTTGCGCTTACCACCTATAAGAAAGATAATAAATCGACAATCAGCAAGTTGGTCTTCATGTGATACACAAACTGAAAATACCAATGAGTTAGAAAAGTAATCCAGTCATTTTGATCCCGGTGGTTTTCAATAAAGCTTTACCCTCCTTGGAAATTTTCAATCAAAAGAGATTTATCTCATTTTTGCAGAACATTTAAATTATTTTAGTTTTTAGACCCAGGTGGAGAGGAGCACATCTAGACTGAAACTTAAAATTGTTATTTTTGTAGGCATTACATCTTGATCTAGCCGATCACTCACCACTTTAACTGTGTTTTTTTTCCTTTCAATTTAAAAACAAATGTTTTTGACGAGTGCCCCAAAAAATTGATAAAATTCTTCTCAATTTAAAAATACATAGAGCGGTTTCTAGCCAAAAATGTTGAACAAATTTAAAGGGAATACAATAAGTTTAGAAAAAATGCTTCAAATAACCCAAAAGAAGTAGGGTAACTCCAAAACAGGGTGTCAGCAGGATTATTCATATTTTAAATTGCAAATCATTGTGAAGAATAGACAGAGTCATTGTAAACGTACTCTTTGGGGGCACTACGATGTTCTTCAGCTGTTCCCATAAACTGTTGGAGAGATGTTGAAATGGGTCTCGTAAGAGCTGCACAAGGTCGAAAAACGGCCCGTATTCATTGACTTGAGGCAATATGGCGTCGAACAATATCTCAGCCTTTGCCTCTGCGTGAGATTCGAGCTCTAGCTGCCGCTTGGTGGCGCTCGTCAGGGTTACTCCATTTCCCGCCTCCAGCTTTCGAATTAAACTCTCTGGATCGGCTGATACGTCACTGATGAAACAACTACGACATGTTTTGAAGACGTCGACGTAACTGCCTGAAACGGATGAGTTAAGTTTTGCGTCTGTAAAAAAAAAAGGAAGAATGTAAGGCGCTCAAAGAATCTCACAGGATTAGACAAAATAATATACTCAACAACTTCGTCCTTCGGATGGGAACTGAAACCGTAGGTCCCGTGCGTACTACCAATGCACGTAAATAACTAATTATATTATACTATCGCTAAGAGTATGGGTTCACTCAAGTCCTATAGGACGCACGAAAGTGAAAGGTTTAACAAATAAACAAGAACAAATAAACAAGAACAAATCAAACACGACGACCATTGTGTATGCCCAGAGTAGCAAGCCACGCACAAACAGTTTTTGCTTATACTATTTCGTGCTATATGGAGTGCCATTGATAGCCTTTCCGTATGATGAAGAAGTCATGGGCTATGAATAAACAACTTTCAGTGAATGATTTTACTTGAGTCCTGCTGTATTTATAACACTTTGCATGAAAGTAGTTAGGCCTATATCCATTTTGTTACATTTAAGTAACAAATTTATATTTTTGCTGCGTCATGCATTGAAGTATACGACGTCGCTATTAGCAACGCACGTATCAACCATGAGTCGTTTATCCGTCGTCACGGACGATAATTTAGGTACCACCACAGTTTATTTTATTTCTCCCCGTCGAATAATGTCATTAAATATTCTTCATGGAGAAATTATATAGTGTTAAAACGGTTTAAAAGCACTGTACACGTTTGGTGATTGTCAAAGACCAGTATTCTCACTTGGTGTATCCAAACATTATGCATTAAGAAAGCTGTGACACTTAGACTCAATTACAAGAGAATATTAAAAGAAAAACATCCTTGTTAGACGAATTTGTGTGCTTTAGCTGGCTAATAAAAGGCTTCAGGCCGGTCATTTATTATTTGAGTAATAAACTGCCTCTTTCTCAAAAACTACGTTACTTCATTATATGGAGCAGTTTCTCACAATGTTTTATACCATCAACAGCTCCATTGCACATAACCAAGTAGGTTTTTATGCTAATAATTATTTTGAGTAATTACCAATAGTGTCCAATGCCTTAAAGTGCAGGCCTATCTTTGGTTTGTGAACCGTTCAATTGTTTTATTCCAAAATAAATGTAGATGTATACAAACAACTAACATGTCAAAATTTCATTTTTAAAGGGTAGCCACGTTTTTTAGATTTCGCCGACATGTCCACGCAGGAACGTCCACGCATGAAGAATAATCCCCTTAAGGAATTTACAACTTGAGAAGCGTAACTGTGGTAACGCTTCTCAGATACAAATTCGGGTGAATTAAAGCTGTTATATTTTTACAGAACCGCATTTCGAAGTGAAATGTTTCTCAAAATGCTTTCAAAATGAAAAGATATTGGAATCAATTTTAAACGTGGGGGGGGGGAAGTTTATAATATTCCATTACTATTTACACATAATCGATTTGTATTTGTCTTTTAGAACATTATTTATTATTCAATGATAGATTTTATTACTTTTTTTCTTATTTTATTTTTTATTTTTGTATTTATATATTTAGTTATTTATTTATTTATTATTATTTATTTATTTTTTTTTTTTTTTTTTTTTGGGGGGGTGGAATTGTCTCACCATTCAATAAGGAACACCATCCAACAACAATCAGGAGAAATGATATCAGAATACTGATTTAAGTAAACAAAATGAACTTAAGTGTGGTATGAACTTTAGAATCAGTGAGCTTTCAGATGGAAATATTTCTCTGTGGAGGATTGGTACTGGTATGAACTTTAGAATCAGTACGCTTTCAGATGGAAATATTTGTCTGGCGGATTGGTACTGGTATGAACTTTAGAATCAGTGAGCTTTCAGATGGAAATATTTCTCTGGAGGATTGGTACTGGTATGAACTTTAGAATCAGTGAGCTTTCAGATGGAATTATTTCTCTGGAGGATTGGTACTGGTATGAACTTTAGAATCAGTGAGCTTTCAGATGGAAATATTTCTCTGGAGGATTGGTACTGGTATGAACTTTAGAATCAGTGAGTTTTCAGATGGAATTATTTCTCTGGAGGATTGGTACTGGTATGAACTTTAGAATCAGTGAGCTTTCAGATGGCAATATTTCTCTGGAGGATTGGTACTGGTATGAACTTTAGAATCAGTGAGCTTTCAGATGGAAATATTTATCTGGAGGATTGGTACTGGTATGAACTTTAGAATCAGTGAGCTTTCAGATGGAATTATTTCTCTGGAGGATTGGTACTAGAATGAGCTTTAGAAATCACTGAACTTTTAGATTGAAATATTTCTCTGGAGGATTGGTACCCATGGTATGAACTTTAGAATCAGTGAGCTTTCAGATGGAAATATTTCTCTGTGGAGGATTGGTACTGGTATGAACTTTAGAATCAGTACGCTTTCAGATGGAAATATTTCTCTGGCGGATTGGTTCTGGTTTGAACTTTAGAATCAGTGAGCTTTCAGATGGAAATATTTCTCTGGAGGATTGGTACTGGTATGAACTTTAGAATCAGTGAGCTTTCAGATGGAAATATTTCTCTGGCGGATTGGTACTGGTATGAACTTTAGAAATCACTGAACTTTTAGATTGAAATATTTCTCTGGAGGATTGGTACTGGTATGAACTTTAGAAATCACTGAACTTTTAGATTGAAATATTTCTGTGGAGGATTGGTACTGGTATGAACTTTAGAATCAGTGAGCTTTCAGATGGAAATATTTCTGTGGAGGATTGGTACTGGTATGAACTTTAGAATCAGTGAGCTTTCAGATGGAAATATTTATCTGGAGGATTGGTACTGGTATGAACTTTAGAATCAGTCAGCTTTCAGATGGAAATATTTCTCTGGAGGATTGGTACTGGTATCAACTTTAGAAATCACTGAACTTTTAGATTGAAATATTTCTGTGGAGGATTGGTACCCATGGTATGAACTTTAGAATCAGTGAGTTTTCAGATGGAAATATTTATCTGGAGGATTGGTACCCATGGTATGAACTTTAGAATCAGGGAGCTTTCAGATGGAAATATTTCTCTGGAGGATTGGTACCCATGGCATGAACTTTAGAATCAGGGAGCTTTGAGGGTAATTATTCTCGAGAGGATTTGGCACTAGTATGAACTTTAGAATAATTATGAACTTTAAGATGGAAATATTCCTCTAGAGGGTTGATACTGGTAAGAACTTTCAGATTGAAACAGTTTCTAGAGGAAGTGTATGGTTTGACCTTACAATTCAGTGAGTTTTTATATTGCGCTTCACATTGACCTATCGCGAACAATGCTACAAATGAGCACATAGCTACGCACACACAAGCGCAATATTATAATCCATAAAGTTGTCGTGACTTTGCGCATTGGTCAGGACATGGGTGTTTGATCATGAATATTCATGATAATGACGTATAATTAGATGTTAAATTTGATCGGGGATAAAGAATACACATAGGGCCTATACACAAAGTAAGAGTTATACGGTAGTCAACGGGGAAGCTGTTTTTCAGTTCTACCAAATCCTGAAAAGAAATATTGTATTCAGGGATAGAAAAAGAATTGCGAAAAAAATTGTGCAATTTAACTCAACATCTGACATTATATGACAATTAATGTGAAATGCATTAACAGCGTGGTGTGTAAACACATCACGTCAAACTACCTTGAATAAAACGTCATTATAGCATTATGAGACACAGATTGATAAGCATACATTGACATGAATTAATACTGTAGTGTAATGATCCATGTTGATTTATTGTTGATAATTTTGTATTTCATTTAATTTCATAACTATGTGTTTAGCAAAACGAACACTGGCAGGAATTGATCAGCCATCATGCAGATTATAAAACAAATGACCAAAAGCTTACATTAAGATCTCATTCAACTCCCCATTGGCCTTAAATGACCCAAATTCTACATTGTGAAATGGAAACCACAATGTTTCCCCATTCTAGGCCTAGATGAACTAAAATAATATAAAATTTATTTTCAGAGCAACTTGGGGATGCACTTTGCAGGGTCCCCCTCCTTGGACGCTATTGCTAGCTTCTTACGCAGTCATGTTTGTCTGTTATGAAACACCTCATATAATAATAGTGCCATGGCTTCTTATTTGGCGCTTATATCTGTCACTCAGTGACGCCAAAGGCGCTTTAACATTCAGTATTTTCCTGCAAGGTATGTGAGACCTCGTTTCAAAAAAGACCTACTCCTTTTACAATATACAGCCTATCAAACCACTAAACGCTGGGGCGAACCCCTTCTCATTTCGATTATTTTTGATAAATGCAATGGGTTCGCATCCCCTGGCTGCTGCTTCCCACGGGTTATATCGTAAATTTGGGTGTGACTAACGGTTATGGCTTCTGACGGGCACCCCTAAACAAAGGTATTGACAAAATAGGGAGACCACCAACAATAAAGCTGGATAGCTCAGTCGTAGAGATACTGTAATCCGGAGTTCGTGGGTTCAAGTCCCGCTCCAGTCAATTTGTTTAGGTTCAACCCCAAATTAATCTCTGCCAATGGTCATTATATAATTATTATGTAATCATGTTTGTACTTACCACCGGCAGATGGAGTTCTGTTCTTCCGTCTCCCTTCGTTATCTCGGTCTTTTTCTTTCGGCATGAGCTCTTGGGCAAGTTTCTCGTGGCCCTGTTCACTAAGCACATTACAGAACAGCTCAAACTTCTTCACCTTTGTGATCTTGAGCGCGTCCACTAGTTTATTCGTCTTCTCTTTATTGGTTTTCAACTTGAGAATCAGATCTCTTATGCCTTCGTTTATTACATCTTTTAAGACCAATTCCTTAGCGATTGCATCTGCATCGATGGTTTCAGCAAGCTGTGCCTTCTTGGAATCTAGTAACTTTTTACGAGTAGAGCGCTCCATGTTTACACACCAACACCAATAAATGTCTACCAGTGAACTGTGCTCTCATCTGTGAGTACACAGTAAATAAGTAGTGGTAGACTGTTGTTGTGCAACCAGAATTTGTCTGCGTTTTTTGTCTCCATGCCAACCAACCAACCAGTCCTCTTGTTTTTTTATTCATTAGAATTTTCCCTGATGGATGCTGGGAGTGGTTAGCAATCGATGCCAAGGTTACAGGTGGTGCAGCCTTGGTAACGCTTCTATTACTTACCATGGAGTCATCAATATTGCACGGTACTTGCCGCGCCATTGTTATAATAATTGCAGATCGTTCAAGAGGAAATTTTCTCCTGAAAATTATGAGGGGAAAATTATGCGGCAGCAAAACTCGGCAAACCGTAATATTATTATAAGTCCATATGACTTTTTGTGGTTTTTTGTTTTCTTCGGGGGCCTGTTGCTAAGCGGCATCTCAGACAGGTTGTGCTGTCAAATTATGTCTTTTCATACTGAGTGCTTAGCGACTATTATTCTCAATTATTGTTTATTTATTTATTTTGAAGAAAGGCCCATTGTTAAGAATGTTTAATTTTGAGCATATTCTAGTGGTGAAACTGTTTGTAACCGTTCGTCAAACACCCATATAAGGGTGTGTTTGTTGATGTAAATTGCCTATTGTAATATGTCTACATTTTATACAGTACATCGGTATTCAGTTGTTATAATTACACAACAACAGGGCAACAAAATAACAATTGCTTTATATACAGACACGATACCGTCTAGTGAAGACGCATTAACGTGCGCGCATTTGAGAACCATTGGAAACATTGTGTGGACAAACAACTGTTACAGCCAGTTAACAACATTATGGGCTTTCACCAGTTGTTGTTTGTGAACCCTTTCCTTTAACCTTTCCTGTTACTCAAAACACCACAAAAGTACAGTTCCTACCTAAAAATTCACCCCAAAGTGTGTATCTGTGTCTAGACACAACCGGGTGATTATTTCTTTAAATTTTGTATTTGGTTTTGTTTTTGTTCCGTTTTACACAATTGAATTGTATATGCAGAGATGAAGAGATAAATTTATTGACATTTCTCTTCATTTTCTTATCTTGTTTGAAGGTTTTTTTGCGATTGGGGTACTATATAAATCATACAATCGTTAGATTTTTATGTTTTCCTTTTCCTGCGTGATCAGTGCTAGAGATACGTATTTTCTACCCAATTAAAAACTCCATTTGTAGCATGAGTTTACCACGATTAATGAAAGCTAATTTACAAAAGAAGTGGGCGGAAATACATTGATAATTAAATATAATATGAAGTCATTAATTTCATTAATTGGCAACGATGTCTGATCAAATCATATCACTCACACTGCGTTGTAATGAGACAATACTATTGTGGAGTCAAGGTGGAGCATGTTAATTCACGAAATAAACTGAAAAACCACATATTCAAAGCAAATTTGTGTGAATCATTTTAAGCTATTTTCTCAACCATCATTTATTTCATAATAAATGTTAGTGTGAAGTTGTATCGCTTGTTACGATGTCCTATAAACAGCACCAATATAACAGCCAGTGGTTTTTTGTTATGTTCATCAAGTATGTTCCATAAATTAATACCAAGGGTTAAATAAACCACAGGGAAACTGACTGGGTTAGCTAAACAAAGACAAATTGACTGGAGCAGGATTTGAACCAAAAACCTCCAGATTTACAAACCGGCGCTCCACAAACTATGCTGTCTAGACCAATATTGGCGGTCTCTATATTAAAGGCCTAAATATATTTTTAAGGGTGTCAACTAATTACCAAAACAAAATAAATCTTGCTGGTGTCACCAGAATTGCATACACAACATTCACAACCCTATATAAAATAACCAGGCAAAATACAAGGATGTCTATTTTTTGTGATGTTACTCTCTTTTAACTCTCACGTGTACAACACATGTGCGAGCTTCATTATTTTGTCTTTATTTAAAATTACACAATATGCGGCAGAGGCAAGACTTAATCCTTTCTTGCTTTTCATTTTTGTATGACTTCCAATAGTTTTCCAGCCTTGGTTGGCAAAGATACGGGCTTAGACGTTACAATTTGAAGGTATATATGTAGCAGTACCCGGATGTTTTCCAGAAAACCTGGAGACGATGCTGGGTTCAAGCAAAGGTGTTCTCAAAACCAACAAGAACAAAACAAAAACCTTCCCTTTAAATAACTTTCTCGAATCATATCTTAAGTTTTGATAAAAGATACGTATTTTTTTGACAAAAACAATGGGATTTTAAATTGAAAGTCTCAAGGTAGGTCTCAATGTCCTTTTCTTTGACACCGAGAGCGTGGGGAACAGAGAGATTCCTTTATTTACCAGGTTGACAGTCATGTGGCATTTGGGGGTGGGGGGGACAGGGGGATGGCATATTGCTAAAACAGATGTAAAGATAAGAGATGTTAAATTTGCATCCGGGATAAAGAATATTAGTTTTGGTTTTTACCCATACACCGATGTGTGTTAGTACTGTATACTCAGTACTTTCCCTGAGTCCTGTGAAAAAATATCACAGGCATGTTACTCAGGTGGGATTCGAACCCACGACCCTTGCAATTCTAGAGCAGTGTCTTACCATCTAGATTACCGAGGTTGCCTGGTAGCCAGAGGCAGTTCGAATCCTATGTTTTGGCAGCGGGTACCGCAACGATATAAGAGATGTTAAATTTGCATCGGGGATAAAGAATATTAATTTGGGTTTTTACCCATACACCGATGTGTGTTAATAGCACTGTATACTCAGTACTTTCCCCGAATCCTGTGAAAAATTCGAGCCCACGACCCTTGCAATTCTAGAGCAGTGTCTTACCAACTAGACTACCGAGGTTGCCCGGTAGCTAGAGGCAGTTCGAATCCTATGATTCGATGTAAAGACATATAATTTTATCACAACATAAAGACAACGTATACCTTTTGGTTGTTAGAACCATTCAATTGTTTTAATCCTATAATAATAATAATAATAATAACAAATTCTTATATAGCGCATTTCACAATAACCGTATCAATGCTCTTTACATTAGTGCCCTGGTCATGGGGCCAATAACATCCCTGTAATGTTTCTCAGCTCCCTAGGGAGTATACAGCCCTGAGCTGCCTGTAAGGCGCTTGTGGCTTTTTCATACACAATAACAACCTCTACCCTCGCAGGTACCCATTTATACCCCTGGGTGAAGAGAAGCAATTATAGTAAAGTGTCTTGCTCAAGGACACAAGTGTCACGACCGGGATTCGAACCCACACTCCGGTGAATCAGCACCAGAACTTGAATTCGATGCTCTTAACCACTCGGCCATGACAATCCTATATAAATGTGTTGTTAGATGTATACACTTAAAAACTCACTTCTGAAAAGTTCCTAACCAAAGGTGGTCGTGTTTTTGAGATATGCTGAAAATCTCGAGCGATGTCCACGCAGGAATAATCCTCCTCATTAGGAATACATCATTTGAAAAGATACGCGATAACGCTTCTCAGATTCAGACAGGTAGGGACTGAAAATCCCAATCCTGATGTAGTGTTTTGTTCACAAATTTCTCCAGATGGAAACATTTCTAAATGTTTTGGATGTTACTCAAGACTGAAGCCAGGGCATCAACAAATTCAAAGTGGCCATAGCTTGATATAGGTCATTTTCAGTATAAATAGCCAAAGCTAACTGTTTAGTTGTTGGTTTGAATTTTATCGAATACAGTCAAGATATACGCAATTTCACATGAGAGTGGCAAAACTTCAAAAGAGGTTTGATGTTTGAAGCTTTGCATGGTGTAAAGAATAAGAATAAACTACAAATAATAGTAAACTTGCGGGTACAACCGTGTTTTATTTCTCTTTTGAGGGATTGTGTGCTCTGAAAGGAGCCATTTTAAGGGGTCAATAGGGTCACAATTCATAGTGTGTGTTGTGTACAAATGCTTTATAAATAGGCATATATAATTGGCCCTTAGAAAACACAGTTCTAAATTAAATCACGTTAACTGACACGTGACACTGCTAGGGTTAATGAGAAATGTATGTCTTTGAGAAGAAAGAAACCCCAAAACAGCACAAATTATCAAGTGTTTTGAACTAAAGTTCCTACAGATGGAAGTATTTCTGAATTTTTAAAAATTCATATTGTTTTGGTTTTGATCAAAAATAATGTTCTTTATCCCTTATACATTTAGTAAAACTATTATATTATCAATCATGTTTGATCATCATGGCGGTTTTAATGCCGTTGTTCAGTCTATTCTTGATGATACTGTACAAAAACTTAAAATGGTAAATTTGATTGGGAAGGGGGAAGTTTGAGGATTGTGGGTACCAACAACCCTGCATACCTCACTGATGCCAAACTCATTCACACTGCAGGGTTTTTCATGTACATTATCAAGCACAAACACTTGTTGAGTTGTGCTTGGATACGTTGCCATGACGACTGCTGAATATCAGAGAGGTGGTTGACCTCTTCAACTAAGCTTGGTTCTTTTGCTATTTCGTCGCCATGGAGCTGTAAATAAATAAAACCAAGACTGAAAATCAGTGAGGATTCCAAACAGTAAGATTCACAATTTTCTTGTAAGGGTCGGATGACAGCCTTTCCATTCCTCTAAACTTGAAGGCACTGGACAATATGAGTAATTACTCAAAATAATTGTGAGCAAAAAACTTACTTGGTAATGAGCAATGAAGTGAAAAACATAGTGAGAAACGGCTCTCCCTGAAGTATCATAGTTTTTGAGAAAGAGGTAATTTCTCAATCAAATAATAACATACTTGAGCTGGAGCCTTTTATTATGTATCCGAAAGCACACAAAATAATGCAACAAGGTTGTTTCTTTTTTTTTCATTATTCTCTTACAAATTTGATGACTAATTGAGCCCAAATGTTCATAGGTTTGTTATCTTATGCATATGTTGGTATACACCAAGTGACCATACTGGTCTTTGACAATTACCAAAGGTGTCCACTACCTTTTACCATAAATATTTGCTATTAAGCAATTACTAGCAACAATTAAAGTGAAGAACAAGAAAAAGTGTGGTGTCCTTAACCTGGAGGCTCTATGAAAGTAAAGGCTTTTCTTAATTAAACAATGATTTGTTTCACATAATCTTAATACCTTCCCCAAAAATATCAAAAAACTATTTGTCAAATTATTTATTAGTTCAACACCAAAACTATCTATTCAATCATTTAATTTAATTTCATAATTAGTTTAAGCTATCAGGGGGGGGCTAAAGAGGGGGTAGGGGAGAAACATCTTATTATCAAATTATTGTGCACATAATTATTTATGCATTGTACAAACAAAGCCATACATTTTCCATGCACATCGACAGTTACCCTTTACAATATGGAACAATATGCAATGCATCATTGAGCACGCATTATGCATTTATATTGGGTCAGACTGCAGCATTGACTATAGCAATTGACTATCGCTTAATCTAAAGGCCTCGTCACACATAGATCCCTGTCATGTGAATATTGAGTTAATTATAAACATAAAATAAACAATGCCCTTGTATTTAAACTTCATTGCATCTTGTAATGTGGCCTAATTCCTCTACAAAGAAGACAACAAGTTGGCCTGACTTTGCAAGTCTAAATAAATCACAAGGTAATTCTATTAATGTCTGCTATTTAAAGTGTTCACAGATGAAAAAGGCCTGACACGCTTATCTCAAAATGGTTATCTTGTTCTGATAATTTTTGTAGGAGTTTTGAATTCCTCAAGGTTTAAATAAGTTTGGGGTAGACCTTGGTTGGTTGAACTATTCCTCTCATTCTTTGCAGATTTAAATGAGCAGTGTTGTTGACTCAAGTCGGTGACTTGGACTTGAGTCAGACTCGAATCGTCAATTCCACTGACTTGCGACTTAACTTGGGGAAAAAATTGTATCTAGGATAAAGAACTATTAATTTTGGTTTCAGGCCTGATACTTCACAAAGGCAACGAAAGCGATTGCCTCGATGCAAGTAGTCATTGCCTAGGTGCACTTAATAATTAATAATTTCCTCACAGGATGCCCTTTACCAAGGAGAAATCACCTTGGTGCCCTTGCCCTTTCAAAAACGAAGCATACAGGCTTAGCATTGTATACTCTTGCAATAATTGTTTAAAATAAATATTTCTTAAAGATGCTATGTTACAAGCTTTCATTTGAGCCATTGCTTGAAAAAGTCCGCCAATTATTAGTAGCAGTGAAACAAAGTGCTCAAAATTAGTTTTTGTTGGGATCCCGACAATATATCACGAGACCAATTCTTATGTGTTTTAAAAGAAACGTTTTAAAACTTTTGTCATGGTTCCTGACCATTAAAAGTAAAAGAGCGGGTGATACTCTTTGAAATACCATTCACTCAAAAAAATATTTGTTTTAATGTTTGGGGCCAAAAATCTGACATAGCATCTGTAAACTGAAGGCCCAACTTGGTAGATTTTGCACTTACTTATTTTGGGGGCATTATTTATTTATTTAAATTTTGGCCGGACTTTCTTTTTAATGGTGATGAATAATAATAACGGCTCTTCTATAGCGCAATTCCAAAAATGATCATTGCGCTTAACTTTTTGTTTTTCTCTCCCCAGCCATTCCTATAGAGAACCCATTAGTGCTTGATTGCATAAATACCATTATGAAACCCAGGGTCATATTTCTTAATAATAATGATGGTATGCTCTTCTGAACTACTTGAGTGTACAATCGATCATAACGTCTTGGGCCTAGACTATTCAGAGACTTACCTTTGTAAAAAGTGCTGTGTACGCCTGTATGAGTTCAAAATCACTGTTTGTGATTAGACTCTTGTGAAGGAATATAATAAAGTGCTTCATGGCCTCTTTTGAACCGCCCCCTAGAGGCGACAAACTACGAAGCTCAACGTCAATCTCTGATGGGGACAGAGTTTTCAACAGAGCAACAACTTCTTCATCTGTGAACACCAAAAAATGAAATGAAATGAAATGAAGTAATGATAATATAGTGAATGCAAGAGCGTAGCTATATTGATCCACCTGGTGTATCCCAACATATGCATCAAATAATAAGTCTGTGAAAATTTGGGCTCAATTGGTCATCGAAGTTGCAAGAGAATAATGAAACACAAAACACCCTTGTTGCACAAATTTGTGTGCTTTCAGATGCCTAATAAAAGGCTTCAGGCGTTACCAAGTTAGTTTTTATGCCAAAAAGTATTAGTGTCCAGTACATTTAATGTTTGTGTCTGCAGCCCTTTGGACTTTCTTTTTAATTTCAGCTTTGAACAAGAGGGCGCATTTACTTTTGGTGGGTTTTCTCTGTTTTGCTCTGAACATGCTGAAGTGTATAATTAACTTGAGAGGGAGAATATCAAAGAGCCCTCTGTGAGTATTGTTTTGGGTTTAAATCATCTTTTTATCTGAGAAATATTGTAATTTTTAGGGCTAGTTGAACCAGGCATTGTCAATTTTTATGTAGCCAGATTTGTGTTGACCTTTGACCTTCAGATAATAATCCTTTTTTATACAATAATGTAGCGCTTTAGCGCTTTTTTTACGTAGCGCTCTATTTTAATTCATTCCTTCAACCATCTCAGCTCCCTGGGGAGTATACAGCCTGTGCTGCCAAGTATGTAGCGCACTAAGCTAAATCAATCACAATGACCATCTCTGCCCTCACAGGGAGAAAAAAGTGACTGTGTTTTATTGTGTGCTACAACGTATTGATTGGGAGTTTTGATTGATTGATCTCAAGTGCGGGAGATCATTTTATATATTAGACACCATCGTATGGACTTTGCTATTGTATTTTAGTGAATGCTCGTCCTTTTTAATTAGAGAGCCGGCCTTCTGCCAGTGCCTCTACAGTAACTTATTAGAAGAAAAAAGTGATTTTCAAACATTATTTCTTCTTTTTATTATAAAGAAGAAAGTGATTGATACTAGTTAGCCTTTCTCTCCTTTGTCATTGAGAATAAAAATTAAAAAAAATTCTGATGCAGCCAACAAAGATTGAGAAGAAAAAATATATACATCTATTCTGGGAAGGTGTCGAAACAAAAGAAATTGACTATAAAAAGGTCCATTAATGGAACATTACAGAATTGGTTTTTGCTTACAAAACAGTTGCTGGCAGTGTAATCACTTTGTGTAATCCTTCATATACATAAACTGACAAACCTGTAGAAGTTTGAGATCGATTGGCCATCTGGGTCACGAGAAAATAGTGCAAACCGAGTACACATTTTGCATTGCATCGATGCCAAAACAAAAAAATGAATAAACGCTTACTGAGCAATAAAATCCAAAAGGGAAATTAGTTTTATTTATTTCTCATCAAATATGATATTTCAAACAGAAATATTTCAAGGGATGTTTTCAACTATCATCATCATTAGACTGTGTAGGTTTTATGTAAATCTGTGATCTTCTTCCTGCATTCTCAGCCAGTTATTCAGTTTTGGTTAAAAGAATCTTGTTTTGTTCTTTATATCTGCTCTCTTTCTATTTATACCAGTCTCCAGACAAATTTGCCGTTGTGTGGTTTCCTAAACCTATTTGGGTTTTTTGCAGAGGTCGGTAAGTAGGCAGTGTCTGAAGGTACATGTATGTCTTCTGCAATGGCTAGTACTAGATTAATGCAGTCAACATCCATGGCTGCTGATGAAATCAGAAACACTGGGGAGAACCCCTCCTCTTAGCACTTTAAAGGAACATGTTGCTTTGGATTGGTCGAGTTGGTCTTTGAAAAGCGTGTGTAACTGTTTGTTATAAAATGCAGATTGTTAGAAAGATGATTTAAAAGAAGAATACAATGACCCACACAAATTTGCCTCAAAATTTTGTGGTTTTCCTTTTACTTAGCTAACTAATACGGTCAGCCATTTATGGGAGTCAAAAATTTGACTCCCATAAATGGCCGACCATGTTATTCGTCGAGGTAGAAGGAAAACCACGCAATTTCGAGTGATACTTGTGTGGATCATTATATTCTACTTTTAAAATATCTTTCTTATCATATGCATTTTATAACAAACGGTTACAAACGCTTTTCAAAGACCAACTCGACCGATCCAAGGCAACATGTTCCCTTAAGTGCACTGGATTCTTTTATGTGCATTACACAATAAACGAGACCTACGGCTTTACATCCCATCCAAAGGATGGTAAAGTGTCTTGCTTAAGGACACAAGTTTGAGTCCGATGCTCTTATCCGCTCGGCCCTGAGACGGCGACTTAAAAACCTCATCCTGGACAGTACTTATCTACTGGTTGTCCTGAACTAATTTTTAAAAGGTCCCAAACTTACATGTTTCAGTATGGAGACTCTTTTCCAGAGCAGCCGACAGGACAGACTGCGACCCAAAGCTTTGCAGACTGAAAAGTCTTCCCTTATCCTAGAAAAAGACAATTATTCAACAGGACGTTGTTCAACTGAGCTAGGCGGGAGGGTAGGAGGGGTTGGCAAACAACACTACAAACTAAGAATAAACTATTAATAATAAAAAACTTGTGGGTACAACCATGTAACAATTTTATTTTAAGAGATTGTTTCATCAGGAAAGAGTCGGTTTGGTCTCCCTGTTTCAAACAGGATACTCTGCTATTATGCAGGAGCAGAAGACAGGACATTTATAAGAGGCCTTTAACGAGAGGATGCAAAGTGCTGGAAAAGGATAATAAAGGAAAGCAAGAAGGATTTTGAGGGGGGGGGGGCAGACCAGAGAAAAGATGGGTCTTGAGAGCCTCTTTAAGGGAAGTCAGAACAGTTGAATTCTTAACATGGGTGAGAATTTTATTCCTTAGCCAAGGGGCAGAGACAGAAAAAGCTTGTCAAGTAAAAACTGCTACGAGCTAGTAAACACCACCTCTCAACTTGCCCTTTTGGCTACAAAAAACTGTGTACCTAACATGTTTAAAATGCTCACATTTCTTCCATTCATATGTGTATAATACATTTTTTGAAGTGTATTAATTAACTTTTGAGCATTTGAGTGTAACTTTGTTTGCCTATTATACTGGTTGTGATTGCTACTATTAATGCATCAGAAAGATACATTCATGACAAACATGTTTAAAATCAGGGCTACTAAAACTTCCTGAGGGCAAGTTAAACCCAGAGTTTGTTAGCTACTTAACAACAAACTTAAGAACAAGGCCTGGGAACATACCTTGCTTTTATCACCCTCTATGTCTGGTGTAACAAATTTAGGCGTGAGGCCGGCTACCGTTGGAAGGAAGAAAGGGGCTGCTTTGGGTACTTTTGGCGGCTCTTGAGGCTTGTTCCTTTTCTGTCAAAATAAAAACAGAAACAAAATTATATTTCCTTGATTTTGACACTACTGCAGAGACAAAACATATTTTGATGGAGGATTGACAGCGGTATAATATCTTATCATTAACCTTTTAGATTAATACTAGATTTAAAAATAATATTCATTTCATTTCAATTCAAGACATTTATTTCAGTTCCAACAGATAATTATAATAACAACAACAAAGAAAAGTATTATCTTTCATATTGAGAGATCACAGTACATTTCAAGGCCACTAACAAGCACTTCATGGTGAGGGCTACACATTAACTAAATAGAGCTATCGGTCCAAATCAACCGTCACCAGGGGCATGTTGCCACCTTCTCCTGGGACTGAAACAGGGTTACCCCCCCCCCCTCCCCTTCACAGTCCGTCAGGATGTAGGCATGGATATTCATTCATTCATTCATTCGTTCATTTCTATTAAAATACAAACAGCAGCACAAAGCTGAATTATGTGGCATTACAAGGTAAAAATATTGATAACAATAACACAGAAAAAAACCCCATAAAATTGCACCACCACAGTACAGGGGCACATCTATGGTACATTAAAACAAAGATGAAAATAAATATTATTAAAAATTTGATAAACGACTAATTAACGACACTATAAAACTGCACATGGTGTTGTGGGAACCCTCTTATATACATTGAAACCCCACTATGAAACAAACCACGTAAATATAGGGTACCCTAGTAATTAAAAACTGTACAGCAGTTGACCAAAATAAGGAAAAATAGTTTCGTCCATTAGGTGCCTGGCTTGTACAGCAGAATGCACTACCTTCCCAATCATGACAAAGATCGTTAAATTGTGGATTAGACATGCTTGAGATATAATCTAAAGGTATTTTGACCGATTATTGTACTGAAACTTGTCGATGTCTGGTCACATAGGATTTTAAACCACTGTGTTTGTGCACCAGCATCACCTTGGTCTATGGTCTGTGATAAGAAAACAAGTTTGAAATCTTACCTTGATAAGTTCAAGGTTTGTAAGACTCTTCCATCTTGAATTGGGGAGCAGTGAGAGTGTGACCAGCTCAGCTGAGATCTGTTGTGGTGAGGTGAACTCTGAGACGAGGTCATCAGATTCAAGCTCAGCAGAATCGACCTCATGAACTTCTATAAGAAGAGATTAAAATCAATATTTAGAAATATCAACTCCATTCCATTTTTTTAGTAAAAGGAAAAGTTGGTCAGTATACACATCTTGACTGGCAATGAGGTCAATGAGGTCAGTTTCTGTTTTAGATGTGGGAGAAAATCCCAGAGAATTAATCCAGTGAAAACCCAAACAGTCAGGTATGAACTGAAGACAAACATATAATGACCCCGATGTGATTCCAGCCATGGTCCTAGAGGTGGTTTTGGCTCTGAAAAGAGCCGGTTTGTTTGATATTATCCATTTTATAAAAAGCCTTGTATGAGTTTACAGGTGATGAAGCATACTCTGTAGCCAACCATGCCTGAAACATCGCAGCAAACCCCTTATCTAAGATACTAGCTTCTGTCATGTCCATTAGGGCCTTGTCACACGAGGCAACTGTTGCAAGCAACTTGGCGGAACCAACTGCAGTGCCTGCTACAGGACAACTTTGGTAGCACTTAAGTAATTTTTCAGACAATGTCTTACGATCCACAAGAATAATATGCAAACATTCGAATGTGAATGTCTTTTTCTCTTGGAGATTGCCTGGTTCTGGTTGCCTGTAAATTGCCTCATGTGACACGGTCCTTACAAAACACAATGGACCTAAAACTTCTATGTCCAATCATTATGAAAAAGTAAATTGTGTTTACGTGTCTTGCTCAAGGATGCAAGTAATGATTGTAACAACGCTCTGTCGAGTTCTAAAAGAACCTTCGCTAAGATGCACAGCCACAATAAGAAAATGTTTCCTTTTGATTTTCAGCTTTTGAGAAAGACTCTGGTGGGGTTGAAACGTCAGGCCGATAACTACTTTTTTTGCTTTTAAAGAAAAAGGAGTTTTTCTGAATAATCTTTTGCCAAGACTCACCTTCTGGTTCAAGACTTGTTCCTGGTAGATACACGATGCTGGGCTCATAGTCATCTGGAAGGGGACGTATTGGCACATGGGCATACAGCGTCTTGTTTGACCTTTGGATTGTGACATCAATGAGTATAATCAGCAAAAACAGGTGTTTCATACCAATGTTCCAACAACTGCTTTACGAATATTAAGTATTGTTTGATGCTTTGCATGGTGTGGATAAATAGGAAGAAACAATGAGTTAATAGTAATTTTGCAGGTATAACCATGTGTAATTCTCTTTAGTTTGAGTGATGTCTCTGAAAAGAGCCGGTTCGACGTTCCAAACAGTATACAAGTACAAAACCAAAGGGAGCTGTTGGAAAAAAGAGTATAAACAAAAGATGGACAATAGGAGGTCCACGGTTGCAATCCCATACAACCAAGGGTGATTTGGCAGATATCAAATAACTGCTTTATGTTTTGGATGTTGTGTAAATAAAAAACATGTTTATTTTTAGCTAGCAAATCACTATAAACAACAACTTTCATGCAGTATTACAGAGTTACAATTCTCCAGACAATTTGATACCCCAAAAAATGTTTTCAATTAATTTTTTCTTCAACAAGGACACAAGTTATGAGTTCCCTTTATCCTTACCAAAAATATACGCAAAGGCTGTCAATGCCAAGATTGCTAACGCTTTACGTAGCTAAAAAGTCATCTGTTCTTTAACATATACGCAAAGTTCGTCAACATTTGACTTAGCTAAGAGGCCACCTTTGCTTACCATAAATACACGCACAGGTCGTGAAAACTTTACGTAGCTAAGAAGTCTCGTTATCCTCAACATTATATGTAATGGTCACATTATTTTACGTAGCTCAAAAGTTATCTGTTCCATACCATAAATAAACTCAAAGACTGTCAACATTTGACGTAGCTAAGAAGTAACCTGATGCTTACCATAAATATATGCCAAGATCGTCAACATGTGACGTTGCTAAGAAGTCTCCTGTTGGAGAGAGTGCTATACTAGTTGCAGCGTCTTCTAGCAGGAAGCTATCCACCAATCTAAATTAATAATTCACAACAATCGATTATATTGGACAATGAAAACATTGAAAACATTGAAAACAATGAAAACATTTCACTAGCAATAAAGTAATCATCATCAATGAAAGTATGGAATATGAAACAGTCCAATAAAATCAGCAAAATAAAAGCAATTCAAAATAGTCCAATAATATCAGCAAATAATCATAACAATGGAAAATATGGACAATGAAATCAAATCAGTCCACCAATGTAAATGAAATGATCACAAGAATAGAAAATATGCAATACAAATTAGTTGACTTCTATCAGCCAATAATCATAACAATGGAAATACAAACAGTGGAAACAATCCGCTAGTATTGAACAAATATTATCACAACAATACAAAACATTGACAAAAATAACAGCACTCAAAAATGCAAAATAATTGAAATAATTTATGGACAATGAAAACATCAAAAATCAACAAATTAGCCATAACAATAGACAAATCTACAATGAAAATCATCAACATCAATAACAAATAATCACAAAAACGAAATTATGAACAATTCAATAAGGAGTAAGGAGTGGTATTTATTACTTGAGAATCACCCTGAAAAAATGGTAAAGTGTGACGTCATATTCATGCACTGCATACTTGGCATGGAGCCAGGTGTGCATTTCATATAGAGTTAGGACTAGTCTTATCTCAAGTTAGGACGAGTAACCGGCTCTACCTTAATCCCTGTCATCTTCAAATTTTTTTTTTTACCTGCTTGAGGGAAGGTCCCACGTTCGGATGGTGGAGTTTATGCATTGCAAACTTGGCATGAAGCCAGGTGTGCATTTCATAAAGAGTTAGGACTAGTCTTATCTCATATTAGGACGAATTACCCGCTCTACCTTAATCCCAAAATTTGTTTTACCTGCTCGAGGGAAGGTCCCACGTTCGGATGGTTGAGTCCATTGATGATGTCACAAGCCAGCGGGCATCTTGGCTGAAGGTCTGTAGTACGAAGATATAAACAGCATTCAGCCACTGGACACGTTTGGTAATTGTGAAAGACCAGTATTCTCACTTGATGTATCCCAACATATGCATAAAATAACAACTATGTGTAAATTTTGACTCATTTGATCATCGTTATTGCAAGAGAATAATGAAAGATAAAAACACCCTTGTTGGACCCTTGTGTGCTTTCAGATGCCTTTTCAGGCCTGAAGCCTTTTAATATTTGAGTAAGAATTTACCTCTTTCTTTCTTAAAAACTACCTTACTTCAGAGGGAGCCGTTTCTCACAATTTTTTATACTATCAACAGCTCTCCATTGCTCGTTACCAAGTAAGCTTTTATGCTACCAATTATTTTCAGTAATTACCAATAGTGTCCAGTGCCTTTAAAGCAAAAAATACAATTAAATTCGACAAGATTGATGGCACAGAATTGCCCTCATGTAAAAGTGTGAGACTCATACAAAACTTGCAGCGTTCCAGGACCCAAACAATTAAAAACAAAAAGCTAGAATAGGACTTGACTTGAAGGCTTGCATGGTGGACAAATAATAGAATTATGTTGATAAATCTCTTTTGAGATGAAGAGGTTAATCTTACAAGAAAAAAAATCACTATCACAACAATACAAAATATGGGAAAAAATAACAGCACTCAAAATAGCAAAATTATTCCAGCTAAAATATGGACAATGAAAACAGGTTTGAACAAGCTGCCCCCCCCCCACAATCAACATTCAAACAAACATAAACAATCACTTACCATGTCAGTGACCCTGTTTTGGTGACCTTTGAACCTTCTCACAACTCTCCTTAGGTCAATATCAACAATGACGACAACAAAATCATCCATTCCAACAGCAAGCATCGAACTAATAAAACAAAATCGATGATAAAAACTTGTTGATCAAAGCAAAGTAATAACAAAACCAGAAGTGAAGACATCAATCAAGCTTGAGAATCAGTCAATTGTGAAGTGTATGGCACGTTAATCCAGAGGTCGTTGGTTCGAATCCCACTCTAGTCAATTCTTTGTTTAACCCCAAAAATCATTTCAAAATTTACCCAGTCAATTTCCCTTGTGGTTTATATTGATATTTATTTATTTCATTACACAGCAAACAATGCAAACGCCAAAAGCAAGATGGTGAATAGGAAACAAGAAGAAATGTGGTTTAGATGTGGGAGGAAAACCCCAAATGGAGAAATACCCAATCCCAATGCAAGGCTCTAATCCAAGGTGGGATTTGAACCAGGCTCCATAGAGGTGAAAGGAAGAGAAAAAAAACCACTGAGCAAGCAACAAACTACATAATAGTTTTGAATCCAACCTTTCTCTGTGCAGTAACATCTGATTGACAGCTGCATTCAATGTTAGATGTCCCAGCAACTTCTTCAACTTAAAGTTCCAGAACTTCAGTTTGGAATCAGACGCCCCTGTGATGACTATTTGGTTGAGACCGTCAACAATAACGCCTCGTATAGCACCCTCATGCGCTAAACAAAAGATAAACAAATTTGAGATTAGACTTAAGGCCCGGTCCCACTGCAGCGATAACGAGAACGATAACGACGCAAAGATAACGCAGTCCATTGGTTAAATGAGTGTGTGCGTATTCTGCGTGGAGCAATTCAACCAATAGAATGCGTTCTCTTTGCGTCTTGATCGTTATCGTTATCGCTCTACTGATCCTTTTTCTAATTCAGAGCTCTACTTTGCATAAAACACCAGCTGGCTTTTCACTGCTTTTGCTAAGAGACTTTTCACAAGACTGTATGAATTTGTTGGTGTTTTTTTTCACATCTGCTAGTCGGAGAACTATTAGGAGTTGTTTGGACTTCAGAATTTGTACATTAGGTTAAAAAAAATAACCACTAGGTGTGCCTGTGATGAGAGGCCAGTTCAGATGCTGTAATTACAGTGGGTACAGTAAATAATCTTATACAGTAAATAAATTTGTTTGCATTGATGTCATGCAAAATGCATGTGTAAACATTTTTCCCTATGTGTAAACATTTTTCACTATTTTCTTGTGAACAAGATGGTTGATCAATCTCAAACTTCTACAGATTTGTCAGTTTATGTAGGCCTGTATGGTGGATTACATAAAGTTCTGACACTGCCAGCAAATGTTTTGTTAGCTGTTTGGGTTATAGCATGCACTTATTGTGATGTACTCATAACCATAGCCCAATTTCACGGCTAAAATAACTGGCTAATTCTGCGCTTACAATCTCTATTCTCCGCTTGCATGGCAAGCATCAAATTTCTGCGCTAGCTGTGTTAGCAAAGAATGCCTAGTAACATGCACACGCACAAGCCAAAATTCCCTGCTAACCCATGAAATACACTTGACCTAAGCACAGCATTCCCTGCTTTGGCAAGCGCAGGCAGATTCTTTGTTTACAGTAAGCAAAGCCAGAAAACTGGGCCATGATGTTGCATCAAAAGATTTGCTTCACAGCACTTACAAAAAGCTAATCAGAGGAAACCACACAGAATAACAACATCACTATCTAGAAAAAAGAATGGTTTTCAGCAGTTTTTAATCACTTCTTGGTTAGCATATTAACCAAAATCAAAATATACATCTCGCCGTAAACATGAAATTCAACAATTAACTTATATATGATCTATCAATGTGAAAGAGCCAATAATTTCCTTTGTATTTGTCTTCCACTTAAGTGTTCTAAAGTTTGAAAATCTTTACCTTTCTGGCTGCCATAGGAACCTCTGTGGATCCCTGATTGGATGTTATAAGTGTCCACATGACCCGTACTCCAACCAATTACGACAAAGTTTCCGCATGAAGTGATGTCAATGGCCTAATAAGAACATAAAAAAGTAATGAATACTAAAAACAAAATAATAATGTTTTAACTCCATTTCAGCTCCATGCGTAGGTGGCAATGGCCTCTGGACAAAAAAAATTTAGCCCCACCTTGAAATGGCATTCAGGCCTTGTATGTCTGCCGACTTGCATACACAAATATATAATAAATAAAAAAAATAAAAAATACATGAATCGTTCTGCACAGTTCTAAACTGCTTTCTGTCACTTTTGTTGCGCTGCTGTTTTAAGTTGCTTTAGAAGTGGGTTGCAAGGTCTTATTGTCTGTGATGGGTGTGATTTCTGTGGTGGTAATGTTTACCAGTATTTAATAACTGCTTTGAGTATGAATGAATATACCCCCGAGAGTGATAACAATATGTTTGAGAGCGCCCTCACGAGATAAAAATATGGCAAATTGAATTAAGGGAACTTACCGTGGCTTCGACAGCTGCTGATGGCTTGACATGTGAACACTTTATCTTGTGGTTGCCCATGGTACTACGTTGGTAGTTCCATGTTGTCACTATGTTTGTTCCTTGATGACATGCCGCTATGCCGTCCCATTCACTCTCACGACTCTTTTCTATGAAGGTGGAAAGGAAGAGATGCTGAAAGTCAGGTTGAATGTTTCATATGCCAGGACGGTAAAAGTAACCTTGGAGTAATTCTGGCGTGTCGTGTCAAGCATAACCGACTCCAGCTTGGGCCCTTCAGTGATTTGAACCCTATATTTTAGAGAAACTTTCCTGAAACTACGGGGTCTGATCCCCCTTTTCTTGAATTGAGAGATCAATGTGGGATCAATGCAGGGTCCATGGAACAGGGCCTTAGCTTTCAATCCAAACTGGACCTTCATCAGAGGCACACATCTAGATAAATCCATACTACTTACCTGCAGCAAACTGTGTGATAGGCGCCATCTTGTATCTCTGCTTGAGATTACTTTTCCTATTACCAAGCTTCTTTTTCAGGTTAGCCTGGCCAAGGTCTTTGTTGTGCTTCTCATGCAGTGTAGAGAAAGATTTCAGGCTACTGTCTTGGCCTTCAGGAAAAAATCACACAAACAAAAATACGTCCATCATACTTTGGGAGAAAATATGAGAGACTCTGAAATGCTAAAAGCTTCATCAGTCTATTGTCTTTCAAACTGCAGGGCTTGTTTTATGTTTATTTTCAAACCCCGATGCCACACCTTCCTTGAAAATTCACGGCTGGATAAGTTTATCCATCATTCAAAGGCACAATTTATCCATCATTCAATAGCACAATTTATCCATCATTCAAAACCACAGTGGATTATATTGAATTGTCAAGTGGGAGGGTTGACTGTGTACTGTGTAGTATGCTTTCATACAGCAAGCGGGTATAGTTGATCTACATGTGTTGTTCAAAATCATACTGGTTGATATTGAATGGTCAGACAGTAGGAGTTGACTGTGTACTGTTCGAATACATTCACCATATGATATCATATTGCAAGCTTGTATAGTTTATATATATCATTCAAAAACAAAGTGGATGATATTAAATGGTCAGACAGTAGGAGGGTTGACTGTGTATGATTTCATATTGCAGGCTGATATAGTTTATATTATACGTATAATTCATAAACACAGGGGATGATGAACAATAAGAAACTCACACACTCTTTAAAACAAAAACCAATAATTTTTCACATCAACTATACCTGCACTAAGAATATTCTGCCCCTGTTCCCCATAGAACTTAATCTTTGCTGGGGGCGCACTGTGGCCAATTCGAACACGTAGTTGGCGTCCACCTCCGTCAGGCTGATCAAACACCCACATCTAAGACAACAAAACAAATATTAATATAAGTTTAATTTGCATCGGAGATAAAAACTATTAATTTTGGTTTTACTCATGTACACCAATGTGTGTTAATAGCACCGTTTCCTCGGTACTTTCCAGAGTCCTGTGGAAAAAAATCATAGGCATAACCGAACCCACCACTTAATGTTAAGCACATTGAGATGGTTATTGTGAAATGGGCTATATAAGAACTAGTTTTTATTATTAGATAGACATTAAACACACCTTAAGGGCGTTATCAGCGGAGTTTGTCACCATGACAGGTTCCGAGGATAGGAACTTCATGCCAGCGATGCCAGACTTGTGGACATCTCTCATTTGAGCTTGAAGACGTTTCTCTTCTAGATTCCAGAGAGCAATATGCCCTGGGGTGCTTCCAGTGGCCATGATGGGCTGACCGTCTGAAAAAGAGACATAAAGACTTTCAATTCACATTGAGACATAAAGACTTTCAATTCACGTTTCACTATTAGTTTAAAAAACCATTGTACGGTGTGAAGTAGAAACAAATAACACCCTGAAACAAGTCACCTTATTCAGGTCCAAGTTTCATAAAGCTGGTTAGCAGAAAATACTGCTTAGCAAGTTTCATTATAAACATTGTAAGCAAAATAAGAGTAGGGCACCAGTCGCAACAATGTAAACTTTATGGAATGCTGGCTAATAACCTGTTTTTGATAAGCAATATTGCCCTGGGCTTAGCAGTATTTAGTGCTTACAGGCTTGGGCCCTGGTAACCTTATTCGGGTAGGCATATTTTTGTATGCTTAGCTACTTGTTGTGCTTTTTAAATCACCCTTATTTAAAGGCACTGGACAATATTGGTAATTACTCAAAATAATTATTAGCATAAAAACTTACTTGGCAACAAGCAATGGAGAGCTGTTGATAGTATAAAACATTATGAGAAATGGCTTCCTCTGAAGTAACGTAGTTATGGAGAAAGAAGTAATTTTCCAGGAATTAGATTTTGAGGTCACAAAATCAAGCATGTAAAAGCACACCATTTTGTGTGACACAGGTGCTTTTTCTTCCATTATTATCTCACAACTTCGACGACCAATTGAGTTCAAATTTTCACAGGTTTTTGGTTTTGTGCATATGTTGACATACACCAAGTGAGAAGACTGGTCTTTGACAATAACCAAAGGTGTCCAGTGTCCTTAATTGGGCCTTGGTAATAGTGTTTCAAAAACATCTCATAAATGCCCTTTTTAGGACTTCCTATTCACACCCTGACCAAGGACTAATTTAAGGACGGTTTTTGATCAAACTATTTACCTGTTCTGAAAGAAATGGCTGTCACTGGGCCCCAGTCCTGGGTAAAGGTAACAATGGTCTCATCATATCTCAAATTGTGAACGATGGTTCGGCCATCTTCAAGACCAACTGCGACGACATCTACAGCTGGAGCCTGATAATCAATCAATCAAGAGTCAAAGGTTAAAACGAGACCTAAGTCTGGTATCCTGTGTTCCCAATGGTGGAAAACACTGGTGTAAGGAACATATGAAATTTACCTCAAGGGAATGTCTACAGACCAAGTAACCTTGTTTATATGTAAAATGACCCTGTTTCATTATTGTATCCACGGTGGGCGGTGCGAGACAGGCTTGCCTAGAACTAACAAATTTCGCCCAGCACTCCAAGCATAATACACTGTGCTGTCTACTGCAGATTTCCCACAGATTGCACTTCAGCAATGATTGCCCCATTTCTATTGTGAACTGCTCAGCCATAGTGAACAAATTGGATTGGAATAGCATTTCCCATTCAACAGTTAGGATCATCCAATGTTTTTGAGCAGTACAGTTGCGCCGCCGCGCCGCTGCTAAAACAAAGAAGCACCTGTGCAAAAGATTGTGATCCAATTGCTATTCAATTTGTGCATTGTTGCCGCTACGCGGCGCTATATGATTTTTGGTTGTCAAACAAACTCATAATGTTATACTTTTAAAAAACATCAAATGACAAGGATCTATATGTCAGTTATATAAAACAAATATTGAGTTGCTTTAATTCGTGGAATGGGAGGAATATTATCGCAAGGTAAAATTTGGACTGTTCCATTTCACGAGGCGACATTCTACTCTGAGCCACTCAATATTTGTATACTATCATCATCATTGGACAGTGTAAGTTTCATATAAATCTGTGCTCTTACGATTTTTTTCTTACAAATTTTGTAAGGTTCCTTTAACTATTAGAGACTTAATTGTTACTGAGAATCAAGAAAAACACACTACCTGCTCTATGACCGTAATAGGAGATCCCCAGCCCTTGAAAGTGTACACAAGTTTACTGAGGAAAGAACAAATATAAAGATGAATTAATACTCATATAAAGAAGCTCCAAATCAATCAGCCAGAATAATAAACACTTTTAGACATTTACACCAGTCGCTTTTCTATTGTTTTGTACATATCTTTTTTGACTCAATGTTTTATACATGTAATGTTTACAGTTTAAATCTGTTGTAGTTTTTAAGCAATTTTAAAGCAATTTTTACTTTGTATTCAAGTGTATTTAATCCAACCATTTTTATATTAAGGTTGCAAATGAAACTGCTATAGCAGCACAAATCAACTTGTGAAAAGCTGTACCCACTGATCAAAGTTAAAGCACATCTTCGACCAAACTAAGGCACTAAGTAATCCTGTTTCAATGATTTTAATAGAAGTTACATAAACTGGTCGATAAAATGACCTCGATCCTTTGCAACGACCAGAGGCAAAATTAAAGTCGTCAGTTTGTTTGTCAGAAATATTGTGTTGCAATATTGCTCATTAATCAGGTGATCATTTATTGTTAAAATGAGTTACCTCATAACAAGACATCCCGGTAATGGCAAGAGGCATTTCAGGTACAATTCTAACTTCAAATGTTTGTAAGTTCAATGTAGTTTCGCCCATGGCAACCAAATTGAATGCTTTTAATAAACCATGAATAATAATAATAAAGATGGTGGCAGCATGACAAAGATCTATCTCACACATTCCAAATTTTGATTGGTCAATGCATTATCAAGGGGCGGAACGAAGTGGACGGTTTATAATGTACAAATTTGTTGTTTCAAATGAGACACCTTACTTTGATTTGATATTCCAGATCTGCATGGTTCCCTGTTTGCTTCCCAGCAGGATCTTATTGAGGTAAGTAGTTGGGTGCATGAGCGCAGAAACCTGGAAACTTTCATTGCTGAACTGAATCTCAAGATAAACCTCTGAAAAAAATGAAACCACAAAGAAACTTACATTTTATTAACAGAAAACTGATTTTGTAAAGCTACTTTTCTAAGCTCAAGTGTCTAGCTCAAGAACAATGACCAGGGCCAAATTTCATGAAGCCTGTAAGCACAAAAAAACTGCTACATGTAAGTACAGAAAAGTATTGCTTAACAGAAACAGGTTACCAGCCAAACTTACATTAAGTTTACATTGTTGTGACTAGTGCCCCACTCAATTCTTGTATTAGGAAAAGACATTTTTCAAGCAGAATTTTCTGCGCAATAGCTTTATGAAATTTGGCCCTGGACTCGAAACCCACACTCCAAAGACCTCGCCACCAGAAGTTCAGTTTGATGCACAAGGTGCTCGACCACATGTTTTTGTAACTTAATATTTTACCTGTAGATTTGATGTCCCATATCTTGAGTTTGCTGGATTCATCAATCGACACCAGATGCTCACCGAATGGTAGAAGCAAATGAACATCTTTCTCATGTCCTGTGTATGTATAGATGACCTAATGACAAAATCAAATAGATTCAAAATTAATTTATGGCCTCAGTGTTTAACTCATCAGGTTGGTCACAGTACAAAAACACTGTCCCTGCCTAAGCGATAATTGGTACACTACAATAAATTTTCTTACCAACAAGAGAAGTCTTGTTTGGGATGTAAACACAAATGCCATGCAAGTCAGTCTGTTTTTTCAATATTTGACAACAGGCTTCTGAGAGATACCAAGACCAGCCGTCGATTTCACAAAACTCTTCCTAACTTAAGACTAATCTTAGGACTTAGGACGAGTCCCAACCCTGCACTGTAGCATGCAAACCTTAAGATTAATCCTAAGTTAGGAAGAGTTACTCGTCCTAACTCTTTGTGAAATCGACGGCAGGCCTTTATGCTTATTTTTTTCTGTAAAAACAGGACTGTTATGTCTGCTGCTACCAGCGTCTCAAAAGTTTCTGTGCAATACCAAGACCATTCCACAAACCAAGTTTGGATTTGCTAAAGCAGAAAATATTGCTTTATAGAAATGAGCAGGATACGTGTTAAAATAATAATAATATCAAAGTCTTAAATAGCGCCCGTATCTACCAACAAGGTACTCAAGGCGCTTAGTATATACATTTATACAGAAAGATAGGTTATTGAAGTCATGAATTCTGAGACCAAATTATGTAGCTCACCTTACTGGTAAGCATAAATTTGTTGTGCTTAAGTAGCTCTATAAAATTTGACCCGTTCTTAAGAGTCATCATCCAGACAAGTATTGCACACAAACATGTTCTCAAATGTGGATAATATCATCACTCTTTCGTCCGTTCTTTGACTTGACACCGCCACAAAATTTTGCGTGGAGCTCCAAGGTCTTTAAATTTACGTAAGGAGACCCTTTTGTTTTTCCTTTACAGTTTTGAGCACACACATGCAGCTCCGTGTATGGCTTCCCATGTTGACAGTCTCCCGTCACGACTTGCGTCATTAAAAGACACTAACTACTAATTACTGAATACTTCCAATATCCACAGAGCCACAGAGAACTCTGTAGATATGGATGTAGATCATTAGCAAAATTCCTTATAGGAAAACTTATTTTCAAAAAAATGTTTTGTTGATTTGAAGTTGTTGAATACTGTGGGGTTTCATGCCGACCACCCTCGTCTTTCTTGATGTAGTGCTTCATGTCAGCTTTCATAAAACCTCATCCCCCGCCCCCAAGGACATGCCATTCAGCTTCTTGGTATTGATCAAATGGTGATAAGGTTAGTGAAGTGGTGTCTTGCCATTTGCTTTCCACCTCTAGGACCCTGGTTCCAATTCCACAGGGGAACTATATGGATTAGGTCTTCAGTCCCTATTTGACTGCATGGGTTTTCCCTGGAATAATTCTCTGGGGTTTTCCTCCCACATCTAAAACTGAAATTTTGTTATCATCTTCTCTTCTCATTTGGCTCTTATTAGAGCAATGAGAATATTTATCCAGATCCAGATCCATAATACATTGTCTCCACCAAAACATGCACTATCAGGTTACAAAAACTTATTTTAATTTTTAATATACCTTTTTTGTATTGCACAAGCGCTCTAGTGATCAAAGCTTATCACTAGCTACATGTAGACCAGCTTGTGACGTTGTGATAGAAAGGTCTCTACAACCAATCAATATTCTACTATCATGATGTTATTGTCACTCGTTGAGCTAAATGTACCTGTTGTGGTTTGTAAGCCTAGGCAACTTGTGCGACTAATAATAATAATAACATTCTTCTATAACACATAACACATAGTAAATAAACATGTCCCAAAGCGCTATAGAGAAAAACACAATAGAAAACAAACATAAGATGTAATGAGTAACGACTAGTGTCATAGAATTAACTTTAGATTGATTAGTTGAGTCATGACTACCGTTTTTCAACTTCCCGATTACCTGGTCATCACGCCTACTACAGAAATAGTCGCGACTACTAAAAAATAGTCACGACTACTAAAAAATAGTCGCGACTACTTCAAAAAAAGACCCGACTTCCTGTTTGGTGAACCAACTGTTCTTAACAATAATTTACAATATAATTTTTCAAAACACAATCAGACATCAGTGACACAATCCTTAAATCGTTTTACCTTGAAATCCTTTGCGCCTGCAGCAAACATTCCCACAATGCATCTTGATAATCTATATTATAAAAGCGCTTAGTGTCAAAGTCGTGAGTGTTTGAGGTGTCACTAGTCGAGTAGTAAATTTCAATAGTTGTCCAGGCCTAGTTGTTATTTGCCTTACCTGTCGACCCTGGGTGAATGCCCGTATAATATTCTGACAGGCTGTAAAGACCAGGAAGGCATCTGCAGCTAAGCATGTGATGTCATCAGGATGGGCATTACCTTGGAAGTACAACAAAACAATCAAGTAAAATTGAGTCGTTTCAATAAATTGTTTCTCCATTTTTTATTTCTTTATGTATTTAAATAATTTTGTTATTATATTTCTCATCTGTCAGTTAAGTGTCTCTTGAGCCAGGAGTGTCACTTTGTCTAAAAGTCTACTTAACTACTAACATAGTTTAAAATGTTACCATGGTTACATCATTAGAGGATACTAAGGGTAAGGGGCACTGCTATGAAGAAAGTGTAAATTGTATTGAAATTTTGCAAAGGGCACCACAGCAAAAGCACAGAGCATCACGCCATAAGCACAGGGCAACATGGCAAGTGCTGTAGGGTAGACGGAAAAGGAGACCCAGTAGAGGACGTACGTCGTGGACTTTGGTCGTGTGAATAAAACATTGTATGCATAATTCATGTTTGATGACGGGTCAGATGTCAAATCGAAATCGAGGCAACCCTAACCCCAACCATAACCCTAACCCTAACCCCCGACATCAAACGTACATGACGTACGTCCTCTACTGGGTCCTCTACTGGGTCTCCTTTTCCATCTACCGTGCTGTAGGTGCTGAGGTCTGATGATCGGAACACAGGCACTCACTTTGGCAAGGGCTTACTGCTCTTAACCGACAAGTCCTGGAGAAAAGTGGAAAAATATAGCATTTCTGCATCCAGGTATCAAGGTTGAAGGCTGAGGTATGCGTAGGACATACGTAGAAGCCCCATGTATTTCCTGTAGTTAACGAGCATTCTACTGATAACCAATTTATTATTTTTGTAAGCGCTGTGATTTAGTTTTCTAAAAGTAGAGCATATTAAAAATGCCTTTTATTATTATCCGCCATGCAATTCTTTGAAGGTTTCATTTCAATCTTAAGGTTTCATTCACATCTTTCTTATTTTAAAGTTTTGAGCAAAAAGTGACATTTCGACAATCCTAAAAATGTGAATTACAGAGTTTGGGGAAGGAACAAAGGATTAAAATGAAAACTTGAATGAATTCTTAGCATATTGCTGTCCTAATTAACACAATTGACATACTTTAAAGGGGACTTTAAGGAATTTAGCGGTACAATACAGTGTACAATAATTGCACTTCTGTTGATGAGTGGGTTTTGAGGCGACAGAGTTTTCTCTGTCACAGCTCCCCGATAACATAGATAATGGAAAACACTACCCTGTCATATTCGTAACTTATCCATCACTTAAAACATTTTTTAAAAACAGGTTAAAAACACACCTCATGCGAAGAGCTTAAATGGTTAGGATCTGGTGGGTTTTTTCCATTGTTAACTCATATGATTGCATCTTATTTGCTTTTCAAATGTTGCTTTTGTTTTTATGATCATATTATTATTTGCTCTGTGTGGGCCATGAGCGGGTTAGAGGTAAATATGCTAATCTCTAAGATGACCCAAAATCTCCATGTATGCCATTCACAAAACGATTGTGTTGATTAAACCCATGCCAAACTTTAATGGCTAAGTGAATATTTTTTTGTTATCAGAAATGTTTTACCCATTTTAGCTACCACAACCATAAGTTTTTAGTGGTTGACTTTGACTAACTTTATCATTCTCATTTCTGACACGGATTTATGAAAAAAAAAACGATTGTTAAACTAGGTCATAGGTACTTACTTACACTGACGATTCCTAGTTTCGAACACTGCAAGAGAAAATGAAAGAAAATTTAGTTCATTTAATTTGTTAATACACACAGCTGGGGTGGGGGTGCAGTTTTATATATATAGAGATGATTAATTAAGCAGCTTACTATTGCTTAGTGCTTGCTTATAAACCTTATTTTGGTAAGCAAGAAGCATTTTGAGCTAAGCTATTTTTTGTGTGCTTTTTATACCAGGGCTAATCACACTCAAACCTCAAATAATTGTAGAATTTAACTTACATTTTAATAATTGCAAGTACAAAATTATAATAAATAGGCATCACATCATTCTAAGCGGTCCTACTAAAAGCCAACAACAAGCCGACAACAAGTCCAGAGCGCCGCCAACATGCCGCCAACAAGTTTTAAATACCTCAAAAATGGCCAATAAACCATAGATATATTAGAACTATATGTGTTCTATAATATAAACATAAATTTAATGGAAAAACTTCACGAAAAGTGTGTATTTTTTAGTGGGTAGATTTAGCACTTGTCAACAAGAGGGCGGGCTTCATGTGAAGACCTTCACTGCAGTGTGCACAGTGCATGACACCCGCCCTCTGTTGCTAAATCTGACTTACCTGCATCATAATGGACTGGTCCAAACACGATTTTAAGCCAAGATGGCGTCCGACCGTTTTCCGTGCAAGTGAAGGTTTTTTCTGGTTAAAAAATACACACTTTTCGTGAAGTTTTTCCATTAAATTTATGTTTATAAATTACAGAACACATATAGTTCTAATATATCTATGGTTTATTGGCCATTTTTGAGGTATTTAAAACTTGTTGGCGGCGTGTTGGAGGCGCTCTGGACTTGTTGTCGGCATTGTCGGCTTGTTGTCGGCTTTTAGAAGGACCCATTCCAAGTAAAGATTGTGCTCCTCCTCAACAACAGGGGCGGGGGTTCTAGTAATCTAATTATCACACAAAAGTAACCCCCAAGGCCAAGGGAAAACTCACATAGTTAACGGTATAGCCCCATCAATAGTGCCAATACACTGGACTTGAAAGTTGAAGCGGAGTGAGTCAGCGAATTGGCACTAATATTGATGGGCCCACACAGAGTATAGACTTTAAAACTCAATCCCCAAATTACATATGTAGTGTATTAACTTTTTTTACTCACATTGTATGTATGGAAAGCCTTTCCCACGGCCGTAACAACATAATGATCCTTGTGTCTCTGGTTATAACGGAGGGCTAATGGAACATGGTTACAGTGGAAGCCTAAAGCTCGAAAACCAACAAATATTTGGCTCCCTTCGGGCATTTTAAACAATTTTTAAGGAGAGAATTTACTGCATTTAGCTGAAGATCGTAGATCTCACGCACATGTTATACGTGTATGTTACCTTGACTTCAAACAACGTAGTGGTAAGGTTACAAGGTATCTGACTAAAACCTAACCGTAATTGAGCTACTGAGGGCGGAATACTAAATTTACGGTCAAAGCAAAGCTTACCTTTATTTTTTGCTTTTTGTCCCATATTTCTCCCTCCTTGTCTGAATCACAAATGAAGATGTATACATAAAACTAACTTGCGGAAGTTTTATTTCAAATGGTCAGGTTTGGGAGATATTGCCGAAAATCCGGAGCAGGAAGAATAATCCCTAATATGGGAATAACAAATGACAATTTTTAGGAATAGAATGATGTGGAAATGCTTAGAAACTGAAGTTCCAAGCTGCTCACTTTCTATTGGATTTGAATAAAAGAACTGGGAATGAATCAAGTTATGTGAATCAAGTAATGCTTAATAAATACAGAATTTTAAGAGCACATGCAGAAGTATATTTTGAATAATTTATTACAAATAAACCATGCATTGGATTCCTAAGGCACTGAAGTTGTTTGACATAACTGCCATATCAAAATACCTGCCAAGTACCAAGTTCCAAACTAATTTGAACTTTCCCCCTCCCCCACCCCATTACCACATACGTTTTGCAGAATTCTAAGAATTGCTGATGCGCGAAGCATCCCGTTTAGTATTAGGCCTACTTTAAAGCTTTTTGAAGCTACCCCCAGAAGTTTACAAGTTTCTGTATGTCTGTTGTTTTGTTTTATTTCCATGTATGACGAAAATTACAGGAATATTGGTAACAAGTAAATAACAAAAGTTATAAATACTGAGTAAGTATAAATGGGGGTTGCGACCAGAGGAGGTAACCCTCCTGTACTTATTGGAGCTACCAAATTGCTGTAAAATGCTGGTTCAACAACATGACAAAGTAAGTTAGAATATACCTAAAAAGCAAATGTTTAGAGAATAACGCATATTATTTATATTGAATAATAACTAAATGTACTGAAATCTGCTCTTAAATACATGTATGGCAAGTCAAATTTGTACAAAGAAATTCTTTATAATTAATTAAATAAAAGTCTTTCAGTTCTGTAATCTAGCGCTTCCTACAAACAGAAAACCATCTTTAAGTTCAATGGGAAAAGATATGTAATTGATTGTAATAGTAAGTAAAGCGATAATTGGACGAAGCAACCTTAACTCTACTGATACAAAAGGCATAAAGAAGAAATATTATGCCTACATGTACATCACAACAAATACAAACAATCCTTCTAATCGGTATTTTTTTCAAAGTTTGCAAACATATTTTGTCGGTCTAACTTCTATATTTGGCCTATACTCTTATAAAAAAAATTCGGTGTTTAGCAAGTTTTAAAAGTGTAGGCTAATAAAAATTAAAGTTTTTTTCGAAGCGACCTCCTCCATTTCCCCACACTGCCGCCCGGTTCCTCACCTAACAAAATGTTGGTGTCCTGAACAGTTTGGTTCAGGGCCAGCTTTCATGAAATTTCAGGAAATGTTCTTTCTTTTCAAAGTGAATCATTCATATACAAATATCTACGGGGAAAAAAAACCAGTATTTGTTAAAATATTATTAGACCTAATGCTCACCACTGTAAGCCTGTATTAAGTGATATAAAAAAAACAGGTAGGCCTTCTGGAAAGTATCTATCTAGCCTAAGAACAGAAATCAAATTAGGCCTAAAGGTAGTCAAACCATGGTCAAATATACGTAAAATTTACCTTGAATTCCATGAAGTAAACCGTTCCTTTTTGTCGCTGACGAATCCGCTAGCGATCGCAGACGGGCCGCAGTTATCGCGTCCGTCGGCAAATTTTCAGCTTGTTGTTGAAAATTCGTTATGATTTCGTTAAGATTCCGTTGGAAAACGCAACATGCCAAACTCGACTCATGCTCGACAACAACGCCGCAGGCGTCAGCCGCCGCTCCTTGCCGCCAGGCAATCCGCTGCAAGCCGTCCGACCTCGTTGACGGGCTCCGTCGAGACATCGTCACTCGCCGCCCAGACAACGTCCGATTTTGCTCGCTAGACTCCGTTCTCTCCCGCAGGCATTCGTCCTTTTCCGTCTTGTTGTCGCTGAAGGTCGTTCCCCGCCCGTCAGCAAGTTGGTTTTCTCTCTTTGCCGTCGCATTGCCGCAATTTGAGATTTTCACAGGCTTTGATGGTCATTGATTCACGCCAACGGCCGCAACGGCGTCAGCCGCCGTTCTTTGCCGCCAGGCAATCCGCTGCCAGCCTTTCGACCTCGTTCCTTGTTGACGGGCTCACTCGCCGCTCAGACAACGTCCGATTTTGCTCGCAAGACTCCATTCTCTCCCGCAGGTTTTCGTCCCCTGCCGTCTGGTTGTCGCTGAAGGTCGTTCCCCGCCCGTCAGCGAATTTTGGTTTTCCCTCTTTTGCCATCGCTTTGCCGCAAACGTTTTGGGATTTTCTAATACGCTTTCATGATGATCGTCGATTTACGTCGGCGTCGCCGCAAACATTGGCGTCAGCTGCCGTTCTTTGCCGCCAGCCAATCCGCTGCCAGCCGTCCGACCTCGTTCCTTGTTGCCGGGCTCCGTCCTGACATTATCACTCGCCGCCCATTACAACATTCGATTTTGCTCACAAGACTCTGTTCCCTGCCGCAGCGATTCGTCCCTTGCCGTCGTGTTATCGCTGAAGTTCGTTCCCACACGTCAGCGAATTTTGTTTTCCCCTCTTTTCCGTCGCCTTTCACATGGTCTTTGCAGCTATTTATTAAATCAATCTTAACCAAGTTCCGCGCAGGGATTCCAGTAGAGTATTGTACGCTGTACGAATAGCCCCACGTTCTCCGGAGCAAGATAATTTTATTTGCCAAATTAATATCAATTTTCACCAGACACTGCGTCTTCTTTGGCACAAGTCTTGAAGTAAGAAATTGTTCGCTATCAATGTATATTTCCATATAAGTTCACCAGTTTCTTTTTGGGAAATAACTTCTCCTTTCAGTAATTAATTTAACCCATACATTATATAAAAGCATAATGTTAAACATTTTTACAAGTATGTGATGACATTATTCACATTACATTTGTCGTGATTTGCTGCTCTTTCTCAACAAAGTCTTGGAGGTTTCATATTGTGGTCGCTGTAGTCTATCTCTGATTGGGATACTTGTATCGTAAGGTAGGCTCTTTGTCCAGTGAGTTATATCCAGTGAGGTATATCCAATGAGGTATATCCAGTGAGGTATATCCAGTGAGTTGTATCCATTGAGGTATATCCATTGAGGTATATCCATTGGGGTATATCCAGTGAGGTGTATCCAGTAAGGTATATCCAGTGAGGTATATCCAGTGAGGTATATCCAGTGAGGTATATCTATTGAGGTATATCCAGCGAGGTATATCCAGTGAGGTATATCCAGTGAGGTATATCCAGTGAGGTATATCCAGTGAGGTATATCCAGTGAGGTATATCCAGTGAGGTATATCCAGTGAGGTATATCCAGTGAGGTATATCCAGTGAGGTATATCCGGTGAGGTATATCCAGTAAGGTATATCCAGTGAGGTATATCCAGTGAGATATATCCATGAGGTATATCCAGTGAGGTATATCCAGTGAGATATATCCATGAGGTATATCCAGTGAGGTATATCCAGTGAGGTATATCCAGTGAGGTATATCCAGTGAGGTATATCCAGTAATGTATATCCAGTGAGGTATATCCAGTGAGATATATCCATGAGGTATATCCAGTGAGGTATGTCCAGTTAGTTGTACCCACGCAGGGGTGTTCAGTACAATTAATGTATAATGTCTCGAATCTGAAGCAAATTAGTACAAGCTATATCCATTTTGCGCATCTTGCTGACTGCTGAAGTTTAAATCCATCGAGTAATTCCTCATTGACAAATTGTTCCGTAAGACATAAAGTTAATGGGTGGTCTTCATTGCCCATTCACCCTGTAATAGCTGCTTAGCACGCGTGTTGAACGATTTAAGTGTGTTTTTTGAAAATATGTTTGACTGAATGGTTTTAGTTTATATTGGTTAAAGCAACTATTAATGAATATTTATTGAAAGTAGTAAATATTACTCATCAATCGAACCAACAAAACATTCACACTTCTCGCACCCTGAAGTTATTTTGTTTTATTATTTTACGTTGGTACATACTTTTTGAATTAAGTCATTATTTGAAACTGATATTTGCCTTTACTCCTGGATAAAATACTAAATTTAAATAAACAGACACGGATTTATGTAAACAGTTGAGCAGACAAGAGTAGTTGAAGAAATCTCCATCAATTCCTGAGACTTTCGATTCATTTTGTTTGTACTGGCTTTGAAGCTAAGGACTCTCAGAAAAGTGAGATCAATCCCTGTACATTGCCAAGAACCCAATGTAAGGAAGACAAGGAAGGAAGTTTCACTTTCAGATGTGGGAGGAAAACCTCAAAGAATGAATTTATGGGAAAACCGAAGCAGTCAGGTAGGGACTCAAAGCCTAATCCACGTAGTGCCCCCAGCGGGATTCGAACCAGGCTCCTAGAGGTGGAAGGCGAGGAAAGACCACTGCACCAACCTGACAGCCTTTCTCATCTTCTCCTCACGTTGGTAGATTAAAGAGCAAAGAAGCTTTTGAAGAACTATACCAGAGAGACCATTCCAGAGCCTTGCATTTTTCCAATTATCCTTTGATAAAAATTGTACTTTCCAAGAGCTAATTATAAACTAATTATTTATACGTTTATGAATTAATTAATATTTTACTGGTTTTTTTTTTAAAACTATCACATTATGTTAACACCGACACATTCACATACTCGTCCTTCACTTCGTACATGTTTAAGTTATCGGTTTATTTAAACAAAAGTAAAGAATTTTTTATAAATTTAGTGTTTTTATCCGTGTAAAATTGTAAATGGTTTTGAGTGTTGTACGATGTGTTGCGAGTGGATATAATTTAGTCCATTGGATTAAAATCTTCACAGCGGGATGGAAGATATTTACTGCGATTACAGTTTCAACTGTTCTCAATGTTCAACACGCTCCTTTTTGCTTCCGAAGTTGTTCATTATTTGTATTAATGTTTTCTCCTTTGGACAATAAGCTGTTTCCATGTGATAAGTGCGCCCTCGACGTTACGTTCTGTGTAGATAACAACATTGCGATTGTGGTGGTTCATCTCTTAATAAGAGTTGTAAGTTTTACATATTTTCCTCTTGGCTTGCGTCAACATTAACGCAATAGTTATTCATTACATTAGAGTTGTGACCAGGACCTTGAAGACTGTATTGCAAAACTGCATACAAAGTTATGTATACCAACACCAACTTTAAACTAGAGTACAAAAAAATGTGTACACAATATTATGTCTGCTCTTGTTTTGACGCAGAAACAACATTACTTTTGTTCAGTCTGTTTTACTACACTGAAAAGTCAGATAAGCAATTATAATAAGGTCACATTAATATTTGTTGGCACCCTATCTCTTCATCATTGTGTGGTTACCGATGCATTCACATAATCCTTTCTGGGCGTGGTAAATGACGCGTCCACTTTGATGATTTCTTGGTTGTCTTTGGTGGGCGTGGTTAATTGACGTGTTCACATTGACAACTGGTTAAATTAATGGGCGTGGTTGATTGTCACGTTCACATTGACACGTTTCTTGGTTGACTTTGATGGTGTAGCAGAACAATTCGCATTGATGATTTCTTGGCGGAAGTGGCGTAAAACCCAAACATGGGCGTGGTCGATTCGACACTGATGTTAGAGATAACCTCGTTGGGCGTGGTGTCACAACCGGAAGATTTGTGATTTTTGTTCAGTGTTCTGAGTCAATTAATGTTTGGTACATCATTAAGAAATGACAACCTCGTCTCAGTTTCCATCTTTGAACACGCGAGGGCTTCATCGTGCCCAAAGCTGCCCAATAGCAATGCGATGCGTTTGCTGTTGTAACTTGCATGAATGTTTGTTTGGGGGTTTTATGTTTGGTGGAAATTTTGTCGTTTACCTACTATTTATTTAAGTACAATTATTTAGTTCAACAAATTAACCCAAGTTCCATTTTATAATTTTCAGCATCCTATGCATCCATCTCTCATCCATTAATTCACATGCTCTGTAGTTCACTCCTCATTTAATAAACTAATTACCTATTAATCAAAAAATTAATTACTTGCGAACCTATTTAGTTTGACATGTCTCTGTTTAACATTTAAAAGAAATAAGTACAATGCAGGTATGTTCCAAAGTAGTGGTCCTGGCAGAGTTTATCCAAAGTAGTGCCTGACAGAGTTATCACGTATCTCCTTGGCTGACGTTCAAGTATTGCTTCATCCTACTTGTCTCATTTTTGACAGGAGCCTCAAAATGTTTACTTTATCCTCCGTTTCCTTTTCTAAAGTGTATCATCCAATGTGTTTAGTATCCGTTATTCCTTATTCGCACTCACTTACCTGATTTATGACAAGGCCAAGGATTCAGAAATGAAAGTAAGAAAAAAGAGTAGAAGAGAAAAGGAATCTGAATCCAGAAAAAAATAGATTGTGCACCATCTATTTTATTTCTTAATTCTCATCCATGAAGATGTGTTTTACGAGCACAGGACAGGTTTGGGGCTTCAGGACTCGAGAACCCGATAGACACGTCTTACGAAGTGAAAGGAAGGTCACTGATACCTTAGGTTGAAAAGTTAACATAAAGAACAGAAGTAGAAAAAAAAAAAACCTTCGTGACGTATATAGTTGTTCCTATTACTAACGTTCATGTACAAAATGACTACAATTTTGTACATTTACACAATGTCCCACACAGTATCATCAGAGTGAACAATACTATCTTTGTTTACTGTAAAATGGGTGTGGCAACTGCCGTGTGCACACACTTACCTTTATATAAGACAGGTGTTTCTATGGGGACTGGGTCAGGGAAACCAAGGATAGGGTGTGTATAAATGAGTCAAAGAGAGTAAAAACCTATTGTTGACATAATATTGGTGAATATGGAGAATATTTAGATGAGGATACAGTGAGATGACAGCTCAAAGAAACTGAGTGTCTTACACTCAAAAGACAAAAGACATGGATGAAAAAGGAAGTGTGTCATAAATAAAAGAAAAAAATAAGTAATACAAAAATTTCTCCATATACTACACCTATTCAATTATCACGCTTGATATAGACCTACTTAATATTAATTTTCCCTTTACACTAACTTCTTACAAAATATTAACTATTAAACTTATACCGTTTACTGTTAAATACACCTACAATATTACAATATGAACATCGTGCACAGACACTTACCTTCAGTCGACACTTACATTCATAGTCCATATAGATAGAAGAGAAGAGACATTGATGAGAATAAAAATATACGATAAGAAGAAGCTGTCTCGTAACTATCACAATAGACAAGCTAAAGACAAGAGACATGTGATGATAAAGGAAAGGAAACGAAATAAAAATCCAAATAATTTGCACCATAGACTACACTTACTCATTTAACACGCTTATTTATATACTGAACCTTATTAACTACTTACATAATAAGGTTTACCACTAAACTTATACACATAACACAAAGGAAAAGTGTCCACAGTGGGAACAAATTTAAAAACCTAATAATTAGCACTAGTGACGACACTTACTTATGTATCATGCTATACTGATATACTTGTACCTTATTAACCACATAAAAAATGTTTACCACTAAACTTATACTTAGGGCACACCTAAGGTTTTACCTGTCAGACTTAACAAGTTGTAAATATTTCTGACACTGGTAAACATTCCCGTGCACATACAAAAACCTACCTTGAGTGGCCATCCCATACAAAACAGATTTGTCATGGGATGGGGACTGCATCTCGAACAAAGAGATCCAGGGTATTAAATAGAGAAGAGAATTTTTTTAAGATAAGACAAAAGAAAGGATTTTCAGGATGAGATGATAGCCCAAAGAAACTGTATCATAACCTAATCACATCAATAGGTTCAGGACAAGGGACACATGGGGTGCAAAAGGAAAGGTTTCCAAGGTTTCCATAGGGGAAACACGTTTAAAACCCCAATAATTTGCACCTGAGACTACACTTACTCATATATCATACCAAGACTAATATACTTGTACCTTACTAACTACTTACACAAAATACGAACCCCCATTCTTTAAATGTTTTATACTGAGAACACACCTAAGATGTTACCAACATGTAAGACATAACAAGTATTAAACATTTCTGAGACTGGAAACCATACCCATACATGTACAGAAACTTACCTTGAGCTGTTAACTCTGACAAACCAGGTTGTCATAAAAGTGCATTATAGAATAAAATACCCATTTCCAGATTCAAAGATGTATGAAAGAGAACTTCTATAAGAAGTATAGAGTTCTAAGATGACATGATAGCCCAAAACATGACTTACAAAATATACCATTGACTATATACTTACTTAAATTATCATGCTTACTAAGATACCTGTACCCTGTTTGCTGCTTACAACAATCTTAACCAATAAAGACATAAGAAGTTGTAACAATTTCTGACACTGTAAACATGTACAGATGAGGTGGTTTTATCCCCGACCCCCCCCCCCAAAAAAAAAAGGCCTGGGGTGGGGAGTGTGTCTCATAAAAAGAGCCTAAGGATCATAGGGAGAGAGATTCTCTGAGATGAAGAAATAAGAAGTGTTGGGGGCCGGGGGAGGCTGTGGGTAGGATCTCTCACGGGTGAGGAGGACAGCCCCCGTAAAAGGTGTCTTGAGTTGTCACAAAGTAATAACAACCTTAGATTGAATTGCTCTTACAATTACAATTAAGGAATTGTCGTACTTGCAACTTACTTAAACTTGTACCGTAAATACTTTCTTGAAAGTATAACCCCACGGATAAACAAACTATTGGCAGGAGATAAAGCAGTAAGGCAGAAAATTGGTTTGCATTTATAACCAGATTCACGTGCTTACTTACCTTTATATCAACGTAATTCGAATGGGGACTTTATAAGATATATGGGGGTCACTCACTGAAATTGATGCTACCATTCTCTTCAAACAAAATACTATGGTGGCAAATATACACACATTAAGAAATTTCATTGTAAAATAGTCAACACAAGAAGAGTGTTATGTTGATTAAGACAAAGAGCAGACAGAGAATGACAACGGGGTCTTCATGAGCTCAAGGCATAACTGGCAGGCGACCAAAGTTTCTTCAAAAAAGAGAATAGATGGTGGCAAATACACACATGGAGACATTTCAATGTAATAGTCTACACAAGAAGAGTGTTATGTTGATTGGGACAAAAAGCAGACAGAGAAAATAACAACTGGGTCTTCATGACCTCAAGACATCAATGGCAGGCACCCAAATCTCCTTCAAAAAATAGAGTAGATGGTGGCAAATACACACATGAAGACATTTCAATGAAATAGTCAACACAAGAAGAATGTTATTTTGATAAAGACAAAGCACAGAGGACGAAAATTACATCTCAGTCGTCATGACCTCAAGACATCAATGGCAGACCATCAACAATACTTAAAATCCACGAAAGGCAGCAGAGAAGAGAAACTATATTTTTCTTAGTAAATAAGACTAAGCAATGTCAGGCTAAATTGTTTTAATATAATTTACTTCATAACTTTACTTCTAAGTAATTTGTGTTCAGTTGTTTTACTTCATAATAAATAGTGTATCGACTCATTTAGCAAACATTCATTCCCTCTCCAGGAGGTACACTTTCATCCAATTTATTATCTCAATCATTCAATCACTCTATACTAAAACTGTATAAGCCTAAGAATGATGAAATTTAATTTACTACAAAAATCTTCTTTTAGCAAACATTCATTCCCTCTCCAGGAGGTACACTTTCATTCAATTTGTTATCTTAATCATTCAATCACTCTATACTAAAACTGTATAAGCCTAAGAATGATGAAATTTAATTTACTACAAAAATCTTCTTTTAGCAAACATGCATTCCCTCTCCAGGAGGTACACGTTCATCCAATTTGTTATTTCAATCATTTACTCTATACTACTTGGAACTTGAGTAATAAAAAAAAAACTTATTGGGCTACTTTATTCAAATGGTGTCAGTTGTTAAAAAATTTGTTTATATTTAAAGTCTAGTACATAATTTAATGTTCGTGTGGTGGATTGTTTGGGTCAGTAATGTTGGTGTTGAGTTTTGCCTTTGCACCGCATTGCGTGTAAACAAACTAAACTGTTATAACGTCAGCTTTCTCCCAAAGTCATTTCAAGAAGTTTTTGCAATTCAATAGAACCCATAATCCGGTTCAGAGCGTTGAAGATCAGTGCAGTTTTCTTCCATTTTATCTCCTTTGAAAATTGTATTACTATTTCTTTTGGAGATCCAATGAATGACATTTCGGAGCGATGGTTGCGTTTGCTGGTCACGACCTTTCCTTTGTGCAGTTCGTGCGTGAACAGGTGTGTGCAATGCGAGTTCAACAATAGCGGAGTATGTATACCACATTCCAAATAGGCTATATTATAGGGCTACAACTTTTGTTTACAATGTTTAAATTCTAACATGACCAAATTTATATTAATATTAAGCACAATGATGCACACATGAATGTGCAAAATATACATCGTATAATAATGGCATTGAAATATCAACACAATTTTCAAAATACATCATCCTTATTTAAAACATCATCCTTATTTAATTATCTGGTAAAATATCTTTAGTAACCTGTCTAATTGCATTTATATTGCCCTCCTATTTGACACAAAATAAGTTTTAATTGGTAGTTCGTCCAGTAACTTTTGCTGCAAAACCTTGCAGATTAGTACCAATCATTTTCATCGTCACAAAGAATTTTCGTTTGGTGTTTTTTTGCAACTATTTGCAATTTCTTTTCACGAGCATGATTTTGTTAATATTGTTTCATTTTTGTTTTCATTTTACCCACATGACATGTATGAGCATGAATGAAAACACAGTTTGATAGGAATTTGCATGTGAATCTGTGTTCACATGTACACATTTTAAAGGGTGTTTTGACAAAATAAACTATGGTTTTCAACGGAGAGCTAAACATAAATTGTTTGTGGCCTAAGACTTACAATTAAAAACGTTGAAACAATATCGCTCTATGTTCATGAGAGTTTTCTGCCTTACTGAGTGCTGCTGGTGGTTCTAAAAAAAAACGTTTTAGTGTTGACTTACCCCCTCCTGGTCAGGCTTGACCATGTCTTCCTCATTCTTATTGGAGTAAAACTGTATCTCTTTTTGCACAAACCTTGTTCCAAGTTTCAGCACAACCTTTGCCGTCAAGCAACCGCCAGTGACTTTGCTCGTAGCTGTACGGTCTCAACTCCTCGAATAACAGCAAGTGTTGTTGCACAGCAGCACGGCAGCGTTTGGCGGACGACACACGGGCGAAAGGTGAAATGGTGCAACAAGTTTCACTTCTAAAATTCAGCCTTTTTGCTCGTCCAGTTCCAGCTTCAGACAATTTACATTTGGTCTATACAATTTAAGGTGTCCACTTTAGTCCATGGCTTGACAAAATTTTGCAAAATTGTGAAAAGTTTTCGTAAATTAGGACGGCGAAAATCCAAGGAGTCGCAAGGTTACATCCGTTCTGACGTGTGCTAATTACACCGAATGAAAGACGAACAAATTGCTTTGGCGGACCGTTTACTCATGATTAAATTTCTACGCGAGGCGTTTACTTTTTGAAAAATCTAAACAAAAATACTTTCAAAATAAAATGGAAGATGTTTTTCTTGAAAAGTAACCCAAATAATTATTAGAAGAAAAACTTCATTGTGTTTGTTCTTTGTTTTCAAATTTTTACACATCAAAGGCGCACTACTTTCACCGGTGCGCGGAAGGAGTTTAAAGTTCTACGGTCGCGAAAATGTTGTCCGTGAAACTTTGGGGGCTTTTTGTGCGGAGGGCGGAGGTGGGGTTGTATTTGCATGGGGGGGGGGGGGGGTCACGTAGACTGGTTTCCTGTCTTTTATACGCAAGACATGTACTTGATTTTTAGAACCAGCGATTTCATTGGATACAATAATTTCATTGGATAAACGTGCAGTGACGTAGGCATTCTGTATGTGCTTTGATTGGTCCGAGGTGCAGCTACTTGCTTGCGGGTCGTCTGCACAGGTAAAGATGGACAATTGTCTAGACTTGATTCAAGCATATCCGCCGTAAAATAGCGCGGAACAGGTTGGGCCGGTGCCCGGGAAATTCTGTCCGCCGTAGATTCGGTCTCCCAGTGGGAAATTAACATGGGCTGAGGAGGATAAAAAAGGATACTAAGTTCTCAATATAAACTAAATTTCATATCTTAAGTTAGGCGTATTTCGCAGGTTAGACAGAAAATTATGCATATACAGCTTGTGTGTTGACCATACCAACCGAAAACGGGTGCGAATCCCACCCGACTCTATGCATGTGTTTTTTGTTCACACAACTCTGGAATGTACCGAGTATACAGTGCTAACACTCATCGTTTATGGGTACAGGACTCTGGAATGTACCGAGTATACAGTGCTAACACTCATCGTTTATGGGTACAGGACTCTGGAATGTACCGAGTATACAGTGCTAATACTCATCGTTTATGGGTACAGGACTCTGGAATGTACCGAGTATACAGTGCTAACACTCATCGTTTATGGGTACAGGACTCTGGAATGTACCGAGTATACAGTGCTAACACTCATCGTTTATGGGTACAGGACTCTGGAATGTACCGAGTATACAGTGCTAACACTCATCGTTTATGGGTACAGGACTCTGGAATGTACCGAGTATACAGTGCTAACACTCATCGTTTATGGGTACAGGACTCTGGAATGTACCGAGTATACAGTGCTAACACTCATCGTTTATGGGTACAGGACTCTGGAATGTACCGAGTATACAGTGCTAACACTCATCGTTTATGGGTACAGGACTCTGGAATGTACCGAGTATACAGTGCTAACACTCATCGTTTATGGGTACAGGACTCTGGAATGTACCGAGTATACAGTGCTAACACTCATCGTTTATGGGTACAGGACTCTGGAATGTACCGAGTATACAGTGCTAACACTCATCGTTTATGGGTACAGGACTCTGGAATGTACCGAGTATACAGTGCTAACACTCATCGTTTATGGGTAACACCATAGACCTATAGCTAAATCCGAAATGAATATTCTTTGTCCCCGATGCAAAGCCTACAGTGCAAACTGTTAAATATAACAAAAATACACAACTAACACCTATAAGTCACAAAGCTTTTTACAGTAAAGGAAAATTTATTAATTGGCTCTTGAACTTGTAGGGCCGTCGGGTTAACAAAACATAAACATCTTGCATCTTAAAAATCCCTTTTATTTTCTATTCCACGAATTGCAGTTCAGAATTCCTTCGATACGAAAATACAAAAACGAAACCAAGCCCTTTCGATACCTTCTCTCATGATTGATCAACTATTTTGTATAACACACTTCCTGTAAAACCATTGTTCCTTGGATTATTTCCGTGAGAACAGACTGTGGCAAATTTTTTATATTTTTACCAAAAAGTTCCGGTAGCAGGATACTTTAGTTGTTCAACTGGCCACAGACCCTGACAGACGAATATTTTGGGAGCCTTTACTACCAGACGAAAACAGCAAACCGAAAGACTTAGTGACAATGGCTATCCAGTTCAATTCAACAATTCCTTCAATGGAAGACTTTGATGAAAACTTTACTTCTTTGACGACGGGTACAAGTAGTGAGACAACAGAAGCTGTGGGACTCCACCCTTATGGTGTTATAGTGACCATTGCCTGCTTGTGGATCTTGATCGCAGTGCTAGGTATCATTGGAAACTTGCTGGTGATTCTGTCGGTGGTCCTGAGTAAGAGTGTCCGAACAATGACCAATGTCTTAGTGGTCAATCTTAGCGTGGCCGATCTATGGACCTCACTGTCTCTCCCTTGGAATGCTGTAGCACTGTTGAGTGACGGCACCTGGCCCCTACCAAGTCTAATCCCATGCCAGGTAGCAGCATTTATGTGGCACACTGGTCTGGGTGCTAGCCTCTACAACCTGGCCCTGATCTCTGTCAACCGCCTGGTCAGGATTACCCGCCCGGGCCTCTACTCAAGGCTCTTCACACCCTTTAAGATGGCCATCATCGTCACCCTCTCCTGGCTTCTCTCATTCTTCGTCATCTTATTCCCCATTGCCATCGGTATCGGCAGCTTAGGACATGACCTCAGGGACGACACATGTACGGACCAAGACCTGCACCCCAAAGCAGACGAATACAACCTCATCCAGACCATTGGGTTCTTCCCTGTTCCAATGCTAACAGTTATCATCAGCTACCTTATCATCTACATCCACGTTAGGCGTCACTTTAAGAAGCGGGTATACAAGAAAAGCAACAGCTCCTCCAGGCCATTTGATGCAAGCCAAGCTAGCCAGTCCAGCGTGGTGTCGATGCCAACGTCTGGCTCAGATGTACCGGCAGTGCTAGAGAAAAACAAGTTCAGCCGCCAGCAGCTTCAGATCACCAAGAATCTCTTCTTGACCTTCTGTGCCTTCTCGCTCTGTATCTCGCCCTACTTCATCTCCCTCTTCATACCAAGCAGCAAGAAGTTTGCGCTGTACGGTGCTACAATCCTCCTATGCAACAGTTGTATCAACCCCATCATCTATACTGCTAACCACCCGCAGTTTATGAAGGTACTTCGACCTATGATAAAATGCAGGTGGTCTGAAATACCACAGCCATCCAAAGCTCTTCAATATCTCAAGAATAAACTGGGTCAAGACGGCTGATCAATGAGTAAAGTTAAGCCTATTTTCATCTAATTGCTTTTTCCCGTTGAGATGCATTCTAACTATTTTGCAATTTTTTAAAAATACTATTGCATTTATGCTTGAATTTTATAAGTAGCCTAAGTAAGAAAAATTAGTTTTAGAATGACTTGTTAATTCTCATCCAAGAATAAGATGTAATGTTGTTCGCACAGACATAGGTGAACGACCGAACCGGTGCGGGCGGGGGGGGGGGGGGGGAAACTGCCCTGCCAAAATGGGCAAAAACAGTCAGGGAAATTTGGGCAAAGCATGAAGATGGGAAAATAACATAAAAACGTACTTTTCACACGGCACTAGAAATTGGTATTATCGTTATCAAGTGATACAATTGGGGCAAATCGTCACATCTGCCCCCCGCCCGCCCACCCCTTACCCAACGAGTTTCCTCTTATATGCCCTTGCATACACACCAGAACATCTGTAGGCCTATAAACTGTATTATGAGTAATAATAATGAACTTTATTTAGAAATGTTGTGCATAATGTACAGAGTTTTTGTAATTTTAAAACATTACACAAGTATATGGCGCTCTTTAAACTCGTTCAGTATTCTTTGAATCATTGTAGTATAATGGTTGCTCGTGCGTAAAGCGCTCACCTCTCACAAAATGTGGCCCTGGTTCGATTCCCAGCTAAGGCCGTATATACCTTTATCATGGTGTAGCCATCTTGACTCTCCCATTGATATCAAAGTTACCAAACCGAGGCTGGAAGAACAAAATAGTCTGGTTCCTATTTGCAAAACGCTTATTAGCATTCATTACTGTTATTCGATACAAGGAACATGACCAAGATGTAGGCAGCATGATAAAGGTTTATAATGAGTGAAGTTGTGTGGTGGTTCTCATCACATGAGGGTTTTTCCCTGGGCCCTCCCGTGCTCCTCACTCTTGGAAAAAATAGCTTTCGATCTGTGCGGCCTTGGGTTGAAGTGGCTGCTGTCCAGGGGCGCCCTTTTATTAATGTATGTTTCAAATGACTATATTCAAGCCCCACATAAAGAAGGAAATGTTGATAACATCGCTTTCAGTAAACTCAAGTAGGCCTATAAATGTTTCGGTTTTGTACATTGCTAATGCTTGTTAGATTATAACTTATCATCATGAATATCAGCTGAATTTGTCAAGCTTCCTCATTTTGACAAACATACCTGTGAACATTGCTTATTGTATTGGTCATCGGAGTTGCAAGATTACCAAAAGTGTAATAATTATGTAGATTAGGGGCCTATAGTGAATCCACCATAAATAAAATATTACAATTAATTATAAAATTATTGGAAAGGTTGCCCATACTTGAACATAAGGTCAGCTACTTTTAAATCAAAATCAGTTTGTGAAACGTTATTAAAAGTGACATGTAATTCAGTTACCCGAATAGTGTCAATTATTAGTTTATTTTGTAAAATAAATTGTTGTATCAAGGAACGGTTTCAAAGCACCTTTTGAGTCGATTGATCACTTCAAGGCCTAGGCCCTACATCCAAGTAATACGGATCGGAAATATCAAAATGTCCAATTTCTACCTTAGAAGCAGTTACGTTACAATATTGTTTAATGCTTGCGTCAGTTAGTCCGGTTGTCTCTTGAATTATTTTCTTGTATAAATTCTGTCTTTAGAGAGCCACTCTGTGCTTCGTGGCTCCGGGTCTGAACATCTTATTTCAGAAATATCATTTATAATTGTCTGCGGTTAGGGGACGTCACTAAAGATTTGCATAAAATGAATAACTATTTTTAAAACGTTTATTTGACGAACATTTTCTGCAAACTATATTTTGCACACCGTGACTTCAACTACGTACCCAAAATAAGACTTTGCAAAATTTCAAGGTACTATAGGTTGCGTAACTAAAAAGTAGTGCTAAAATAGTGAAACCAACGTATTGGATATTACTGAAATGAAATGTTCAGACCCGGGAGCCACAAAGTGGCTCTCTAAAGAAGCTAAAGACAGAATATGATAAAGACAAAACTCTAGGGTCAAATGGTACTTATTAATGCAAGCATCAAACAATACTAGATATCTAATAGTTTTAGAAAACAAAAATAATTGATAAAAAAAGTTTATATTTCACGCACGATTTCTGCGAACTACTTGCACACCCTGAATTCAACTACGCACCCAAAATACCCCCTTGCCAAATTTAGGTAAGGGTCATTTAAAGGCAGTGGACACTATTGGTAATCAGTCAAAATAATTATTAGCATAAACCTTTCTGGTGACGAGTAACAGGAGCGGTTGATGGTATAAAACATTATGAGAAACGGCTCCCTCTCTGAATTGCCATAGTTTTCGAGAAAGAAGTAATTTTCCACGAATTTCATTTCGAGACCTCAGGTTTAGAACTTGAGTTCTCGAAATAAACAATCTAAACGCATACAACTTTATGTGACAAGGGTGTTTTTGTTCTTTCACTATTATTTCACAAGTTCGATAACCAAATAGCTCACATTTTCGCAGGTTTATTATTCTATGCATATGTTGAGATACACCAACTGTAAAGCGCTAGTTTTTGACAATTGCCAATAGTGTCCACTCCTTTAAAAAAGAACTTTGAGTTACAACTTAGAGCTTAAAAGCTTGATTGCTCTCTCAAAGAAGATCATACGGGAATTTTCTTGTTTTTTCCCCTAACAGTTTTGTTTGTGATCACCCAGGTTAAAAAGAGCCAGATAGCTCAGTTGGTAGAGCGCACGTTCGTTAATCCGGAAGTCCCTCCATGTTAAAATACCGTTCTGGTGAATTTGTTTAGGCTCAAAAGCACACTGAAAAAAATTATATCACTCAAAATCAATCAATTGTCATCAAAATTATGCTTTTTTATAATTGGGGAAAATGATGCAGGTTGCATGAATTTTACAATTATAGTAACAAAGGAGTCAGAGCTGCGCGGAGCTGGCCTGCCGTTAAATTAAAATAGCGCCCTCTTGGGAACCACTAAGAAATGAATAACCCCGTTTTTAATGGTATCGCACATTTATTTCCACATCAACACAATAATTTAAACTATTTTGTACAAAAAAGCAATAAAATCATAGTAAAATATTAACCATTAACAATAAAATAAAATAAATAACAATAATTTATTGTCCAAATTGGTAAAATGTATAATTTTAGGAAAGTTCCATTTGTTGCGGCAGGTAAAACGGAACATACGGCAATGCCCACACGTGCTTACTCTTACATAAAAATTTCACACACTGAATCATTGTGTTGCATACAGTCGAGGTAAACCGGGTGACAAAATAACTAGCACTTCAGCAGAAAGGTAAATCTCATTATTTTGAACCATGTTTCATGTTTTATTGCGGATACCTTTATTGCCAATAAGTTTACTATTTTCCTGAAATATAATATCAATTCAAATGAAATTCTTTGGTGAAAAACATTTTTACTACGAGTGAAGCCGGCTACGCCATTTTTGCCAATGCTTTGCACTGATGTCTGTCTTTCCGTCTGTCTGTTAAATGGAAACTGAGAGCAAAAATCGATGATAAAAATGCTTAAATGCACAAGGTTCTGTAGTTTCTTCTTCTTCTTCCATGAGAGTAGACCTTCCCCTGCTCTGTACTCCTACGCTTTGATGTTCATTCCGCTGAGAATGGCTCTGTGTAGTTATTTATCTCAGAACCTGGAAAAATGGAAGTGATTGTACAAACCTCAATGATACAAAATGGAACATTCCAATCTATCTATGCACGTTTCTACGTAAACAAGCACTACATACATGTACCTGTTTGTGTTAATGGAACAGCACTACGCATTGCTATTTTTTTTAAATGTGTTTAATATGAACAGAAAAACATTCATGTAATTGTTTAGGGAGTTTTCTTCCGGCCACCATCAAGGGACTTGAATGCCTAACCCAGTAGTGTGATTTCCAGCAACTCATTAGAGTAAGACATCTTCAAAGACACTCTCACTTAGCACTACAAAAATTAAGCCATCCCATCCACACAGTGCGCATAAGCTGGTGTGATGTGTCTTTTAGACATTTCTTTGCCGGCTGAACTATACAGAAACAGAAGGTCCTTTTTAAATTGGTTGTTTACCACTTGGACTCTTGTCCGATATTAATGTCAAAGTAGTCTGGTTATTCATTCTCTTTTGATGGTTCACATCACCTAAATCATTACTGTCTTATTTGTTGTCTGTTCCAGCCAGTAACACTAGATCACAATGTCTGCCGGAAAATGTCAAATCACAAAGCCCGCTCCGGATTTCTCTGGCACGGCTGTCATGCAAGAAGGTGATTTTAAAGACATCAAACTGTCCGACTACAAAGGTATTTATGACTGCTTCTTCACTTTGGGAAACAAAGTGCCTTTTCTGAGTGACCATTTAAAGGCAAAGTAAAAACTGTTTTTTGTTTTTAAGCCAATGATTGTTTTAATCTTTATATTTTGTATAAAACTAACCTGTGAAAATTTCATTTAAAAGGTGGTTGCGATTTTGAGATACCGCCCAAAATCTGCAGCAACTGTGGTTCAATCCTCAATCCGACAGAATCAAACAAAACATGCTGTTGGAGTTGTTGAGTTTGGGCTGGTTAGGGTTTAGGGTGGGGTTGTTGTAGATATATGTCAAAGGGGTTCCGAAAGGCACAAGACCCTCCTTTCATCCTGAATTATTTATTTATTTCCTCAAAACCTTATGATTGGTTAACCTAAAAACTTATCAAATTTATTGATAATTTTTTTTAATTTCCGTAGGAAAGTACCTCGTGTTTTTCTTCTACCCATTGGACTTGTAAGTATACAATGAGTACATCTTACATGTAAAGTTAAATAAGGGAATAAAAGGGTAGCGACGAGGTCGAACACTGCTGTAACCGGCAAGGTCGTTGCCCTGCGGCTCAGGCTATTGCACGGCCACGACCCTGGAAGGTTTTTAAACGGCCATTTATGCACGATTCACTACTCTTTTATTCCCATTCATAAATGCAATTTTTGTTTAGCAGTTATAAAGTAGGAAACTCTGTAAAAACCTATCTGGACCTGGTTTAGATTCACTGAGGTGAATGTACACATTCCTTGTGTTTTCCCCTAGTGGGTTTTTCCTCCCACATCTAAAACTAAGCATTTCTTCTTGTTTCCTATTCATCTTGTTATTTGCGCTACATGTAATTGACGCATAATAAAATAACTGTACACTGAAGAAATAGGTTCTATTCTAATACACAATCTGCAGTGAAGAGCGAATTCATAGCGTTCTTTTGAAGACCTTGCAATTTCAAACTTATCCCCGATGCAAATTTAACATCTATTATCGTTGCGGTACCCGCTGCCAAAACATAGAATTCGAACTGCCTCTAGCTGCCGGGCAACCTCGGTAGTCTAGTTGGTAAGACACTGCTCTAGAATTGCAAGGGTCGTGGGTTCGAATCCCACCCGAGTAACATGCCTGTGATATTTTTTCACTGGACTCGGGAAAGTACTGAGTATACAGTGCTAACACACATCGGTGTATGGGTAAAAACCAAAATTAATATTCTTTATCCCCGATGCAAATTTAACATCTATTATCGTTGCGGTACCCGCTGCCAAAACATAGGATTCGAACTGCCTCTAGCTGCCGGGCAACCTCGGTAGTCTAGTTGGTAAGACACTGCTCTAGAATTGCAAGGGTCGTGGGCTCGAATCCCACCCGAGTAACATGCCTGTGATATTTTTTCACAGGACTTGTGAAAGTACTGAGTATACCTGTAGTGCTAACACACATCGGTGTATGGGTAAAAACCAAAATTAATATTCTTTATCCCCGATGCAAATTTAACATCTAATATCCAACTTGCTGTTTTCTGAGTCACAAATGTTCTATTTTTGTGGCTTGAATACATCTTATTATGCTGACAGCACCGAAGATGTAGTACAACACACACAGCTTATAGTAAAAGGTTTCCTATAAACCAGACTACACACTCTACAAATAATTACCACATTGGCCTTGTGTTCAATTTAAAATCTTGGACAGCCAGTTTGGGAGAATTGACAATTATTGTTTTGAGACAATTCAGGAAACAACATTCCATCTCAGCTATGTAATCAGGGATCCTAAAAATAATGTACAATTCTCAACTATGAAGGAGTGATTTCACATGTTGATAATTTAATATTGTTCATATTGTTTTGGGATCGCAGTTGTGTGAACACTATAAAGGGAAATACATGTATAACATTTTTAAATATTAAATATTGATTTGACATTGATGTGTGGTGAACAATATTTTGTTAGTTGCATAGTTGACAATATTTCAAACAAAGAAAGAATAATTAAAAACAAAATCTTCATCTTCTCAACTCCTTGGTACAGCCTGTAAAGTCCATGTTGTCAATTTTATATCATTGTATTTGTGCAAAATGTTGTCTCTTAAAATAGCACTTACATTTCAAGCGAGTTTTAAATTGTCAAATATTGTATCTTGTTTAAAACAGCCCAAATGTCGACACAAACACGTACCTGCTAGAAATGCCAAGGTTGTTTTGTACAGAGCATTTAACCCTTAAAAGATAATGCCAATTTTGCTACATCGAGATCTAGATACAACATTTTTGCACCAACGCGAAGATATTTAGTAATCAGCCTTTTATAATAAGAAGTTGTTCAATTAAATCCCCTAAAATCAATTGATAATTAATTGTTTTCCTAGCAGGATAAATGTCTTTGCTGAAATTGTTTTTGGGGGAAGATCATTGTATCACTGCTAATCAATTTAACAAGAGCTTCAAGAAATCCCAAACCATTTTTTGAAATTCAATTAATAACAAATTTTAAAAACGTTGCAGTAAAATTGTTTTACAGATTTTTGCAGAGGAATCCATTTATAAAATAATAAAAGCCCTGTAGTTATAACCCTTAAAAGAAATTCTCTGACATGACCAGTACATTGTCACGTAGTGTCGTAGGTATTGAATCATTTTATGCGTGTAATTGCTTAAGTGGTAAAGCCTGTGATAGATCTCCAGATATGAAATATTAGTGAGTGCATCAAAGGACTTTGGTTTTCTTTCAGGGAGTTGTAGCATCAAGGTCAGGTGAAAACCAATTCATTCGACCTTGACTAAATGGCTTCAGAAGCAAATCAGAGACTAGATTAAATCAGAAACTCAGTGCTTGGTCAGCCAAGTCAGCTGTGTGTGAAATATACATGTACGTCATGTTTCAGCAAGAAAACTGCCTTAAAGGCCCTGGAGTAACATATTTTTTTAAGAAAGAGGGAATTTCTCACTCAAATAATCAAAGCCTTCATATGAAAAGCATTTCAAAGAGATGGTCCAGCATGTGAAGAAAAACGATCTCCCCAAGTGTGTTTAGATCAAGGGATGTTGAGGTGTATAGTGTTTGTAGAGCGAAGCTGTCTTGTAGAAACACTTAGCTGTATTGAAACCTGGATGACTTCAAACTGAGAGACGAAATATACACTATACACAACCACAGCAGGGATCTCCCCAGGTTTTTTGAAATCTGGTGGGCAATCTGAACACAAATGGTTGAAATAATATGAGATCCTTGGAATGTTTTTTACTTGTTGTTTATGTTTTATTTTAAAAGCTCTACCTGTGCCATATGGGGCAATCTGAATATTTATATCTTGTGATTTTGGAAACAAAAAAACCCAGTGTTTTGGGTTTTGTTTTGTTTGTTTGGTATTTTTTTATTTTATTTTGTATTGGGTGGGGGATTTAAATGAAGAATATAGACACTCAAATTTGGGAAGTGTAGGCTTTTCTTATGTATGTCTATGAATGGCAAACCCAACAAAATTTCGTCCTAATGTATGTATGTATGGACTTTTGAATCTGTAAATAATGGTCCCTTCATGGGTTGGTTTTACAAGATGATCAACCAGCATTTGTATTTTTTATGAGGGTAGTAATTTTATATTATGCGTGTCGTTTGATTGCTTGACTTGCGTCCCATGTCATTCGTTACTACTGCCGTGATGCTGAACATTTCTTTTTTAATATTGATAATTGTAGGGCACTTTAGATGTTACGCATCGTCTTATTCAAAATAACATCCTTTTCCGACAATTTGTCTGCATGAGGCAAAGTTGGGTTGCGGCGAAGGTTGATTGATGTCTACATGGAGTGGTTCATCTGAGATAATCAGAGGATTTTATGTTATGCAGATTGTTGGGTGGACGAGTGTATTTTGTGTTTATTGTGAAAACAAGTTCAAATTGCAAGGATCTTTATGCGAGTTAAAACCAATATTGAATGCATTTCGTTTGTTCATTGTCATGTGAAATCTGGCTTTTCCATTTCACTCCGCTGTGATTTGTAAAATGAAATAGTGTACCTCCAATTTAATTATGTTAAAGCTGTATTACTATTATTAGTGTATTTTAAGCCTTTGAGAAAGACTGTACTTGAGTCGAAACATCATGCCATTCACTATTTTTTGCATTGTTACTGTAGGCCCTTGTGGTTGATAAGCAGTTTGCAATCAGCTAATTCAATTTTCATTCTTGTGTTTTGGGAGCATTTTTCCAAATAAATTTGGCACAGTAATTTATGGTTATTAAAATATTATTTATCATGGGCATGTGGATGTTATATGGCAAAGCGAAGTATCAAAGTAATCACAATTCATTTATGAAATTAAATATATAAGCATAATGCAAGGATACACTGATACTTGCACCTTCAATTTGGAAGTGTGGTTTTTGCCTTGGTTTCTGAAGCCAAATTGATTATCATATTTGATCTCCATTTGATTGATGGTGTGTTACCAACATAACCTTGAACTGTCCAAACCAAATTAATATCCCTGTGCCAGAGAATCAATGGGTACATCTTTCCTTTTCATTTCATTTGTTCAAGCTATTTCTATCAAAATCGGTGCGCTGTACCATTGTGAAAACCAAACAAATTTCTTGATTGATTGATTGATTGATTGACCTTTGAAATCATCCTAAATTAGTTTTATTCCTTTTAAAGCCATTGGACCCTTTTGGTACAGAAAAAACAAAAAAAGTTCACAGATTTACAATTAATTTACAGGGTTTACAGAAGGTAATGGTGAAAGACTTTTCTTGAAATATTAGTCCATGAAATGCTTTACTTTTTGAGAAAACGGTAAAACAATATAAATTCTCGTTAGCGAGAATTACAGATTTTTTTTAAACACATGTCATGACACAGCGAAACGCGCAGAAACAAGAGTGGGTTTTCCCGTTATTTTCTCCCGACTCCGATGACCGATTGAGCCTAAACTTTCACAGGTTTGGTGTTTTATATATAATTTGTGATACACAAAGTGTGGGACTTGGACAATACTGTTTACCGAAAGTGTATAATGGCTTTGATGTAAATTTTAATTGAGAGGACAGTAGTAGGCTTTGAATTTGAAATGTGAAAAAGATCCTGAAGGCCATTTTTTGACAAAGTTGTTTTGTGCTATTTGTTGAATCAGCTTTTAGCTAAGCACAACAGAACTATGCTTACTAGAAAAACATTCAGCCGAAATACCATCTCACAATACTATCTGTGTGGCCGGTATCCTTCCTAATTTTGCTAAGCTTAAATTGTTTAAGCAGTATTAAATGTAGCTCTATGAAATTGGACCCAGGTGCACCAAGTCTCTATACATGCTAAATTTTGGAAGTCTAATATTGTAAGATGGAAAGAAAACAAATATTAACCAGAGAAAAAACAATAGATGATGCTGTCTCAATCTCTAGTGCTGCATCTTACACTTGCATCCTCTAGGTAGCATGAGCAGAGTTAATGAAATTGGTGTGGGTTGCATCTATAATGAAAATACCATCAACAAAACCACAGCTGGGTAAACCTAATGTAATATAGGTCTGTATGCTGATTGCTAAACTCTGTTAACATGGATCAAGGATGGTGCAGTAATGAAGTTACAATGGGTGAAATCACCTGCCATCTCGTTGTGATTGCATTAGGACATAAATTATAAACAATGTTTAATATTATAAATTGTTTGTACATGCGAAATATGATGTACTGCATTCAGGTTAAATCTTTCCTTAACTTTTATATAGTGCTTCATTACAGCCCAAAGCGCTTCTGACATTATTACCCCTGGTCACTGGGCCATATATTTCAGTCCTTAAACCATCTCGGCTGCTTGGGGAGTATACAGCCGATGCTGCAAGTTACAGCGCTCCAAGCTAATCAATCACATGAACCATCTCTGCCCTCACAGGTACCCATTTTACTCCTGGGTTGAGAGAAGCTAAATGATTATGTGTCTTGCTCAAGGACACAAATGTCATGGCCGGGATTCGAACCCACATCTCGATGACTTAACCACCCGAACTTGAGCCCGGTGCTCGTTTCTGCTCGACCACAACAAATTGACTGTAAGGCCATAAGGCTTTTTCAAATTTTGCCACAAATGTTCTGGCTCTCAGTGTTACTGTTTCATCCGGCTGGAGAAAATATATTTGATTGAAAACAGATTTTCCTGCGCTCATTTGGAGCGACTTGTGTTTAATGATAATATGTTTTGGAAGCGCCCTCAAGCGTTTGTGCGTGCGTTGTAAATACGGTATTAAGTGAAGACTAGACATTCTGTTGAATGGTTGCGTGGTGCTGTATAGTATATCAATGTATTTTATGTGTACATCCATACACAATCTTTATGTCAGGCTGTGAAGGAAAGAGTCACTGGCATCCCTATACTAGTTTGTCTTTGTACGAAAGCCTTATTCTGTGATTGAACAGATGGTCAATGTGTACCGGTAATTAGTAGAGAAAACTGAAACTCTAAAACATCGTGACATGAGTATTAGTTGTCACACAAACATAATAAGAAAGTATCAAATATACAGCAAAGTCATGGGATAAGAGACCAAAGCATGGTTTGCCTATAACCTTTTCAGTGACTAGCCAGCAGGAACAGTTAGCTTGTCAATTCACTAGTCCGTCAGTCCATCAGCATTATCTTCTCACTCCGCATCCAGAGTTCTCATCAAATCATTGCACCTGAACTATGGATCCGTGTTCCACACCACATCAAAAACTGCCCCACCTGGAACAATTTAAGTTGAAACTTAAAACCCACCCAAGCGCATCGAGACTTCATTGTATGCGCTTCGTAATAACTGCTACAGTTTACAATATATTATTACTATCACAAGTCCATTATTGAAATGAATAGAGATGATTTTTCAACACTGAACTAGCCAACCGGACCACGAGTAAAGTTTGACTGTTTTTTTAAGGTGTTTTCACTAGCGTTTTGCCAGCAGACCACTGTTAAGGGAGAACGCTGCCAGAGACCAAAGCCTTATTGCAAAACTTCCTCTTTCAATCTGGCTTAGGCTTCATCTGCTTGTTCAAATGTCGCTTTATACTAAAAGAGCCAATTGTTACAACTACTGACGTAATGATGCTCTTCAACAAGTCACTATTGGGATTCATAACATTCAAATCAGCTGAAAGATAGAGGCAGATAAAGGACTCCTCAGTCTTGTGTTGTAATAAAATTTGAAAGTGAAAGGCTGCCATGTCTTTGTGGGGTTTTAGGAACAGAAGTTAAAAAATTCCCATGGCCTTCAGAGACAATTTCAATTAAGTGTCCTTATTGACAGACATCTTTGTATCATTTAAGAACTAATAATCATAATGATTGTAATGATTTCCTCTACTGCTTGATTTGTAAACACATGTTGTTTATTTGTTAATTTGTTTATTTGTTTATTTGTTTGCAGCACATTTGTTTGTCCAACGGAGTTGATTGCCTTCAGTGATCGAGTGAAGGAGTTTAACGACATCAACTGTGAGGTGTTAGCTTGCTCCTGTGATTCTCACTTCAGTCATTTAGCATGGTGAGACAAATTTTTACTTTCGATCTTGTTTTAAGTAATAATCATAACAATAATAATAAAGACTTGTAATGTGCACATATCCAGCCTGCTGTGTGTTCAAGGTGCAGTAAACCAAAACAAAACATAAGAAAACTGGCACAACAAAATTAGTCCTTCAAACCTGTGACATAAGATAAGTTTTGAGAACGGATTTGAATTTTGTGGTACAAAGACAAGATCTGAGACTAAGTGGTGAAGAGTTCCAGATGCGGGGCGCAGCTGAAGAAAAAGACCTGTCGACCCTGGAGTGTCGAGACTTGGGTTAATTGAGGAGAAGTAAGTAACTGGATTGAAGATTCCTTGACGGAGTGTTAACTTGATTATAAACATAGTAGGGGGATCTTTCTTCGCCTTTCCAATTCTAGGACTTAATTTCGAATAACGCCAGGGCACTATGTTGATGGGTTTTCAGTCTTTACTGGGTGGATTTTTCCATGGAATATTTCTCGAGAGGTTTTCCTCCCACATCTTAAACTGAAACTTCATTATTTGTCATCTCTCCATGGATTCTTGGCTAGAAAAGTGATTAAGTTTGCTTTTCTGAGAGTCCTTAATAACGGACATGAAATGAAATACCAAGTAATAAACCACAAGGGAGACTGTCGGCAATATGGCTTGATAGCTCAGTTGGTAGAGCACCGGCACTTTAATTCGAAGTTCAAAGGTTCGACTCCTGCTCTTGTCAGCTCGTCTTTGTTCAACCCGTCATTATTTTGTATGAAATAATAGACATTAACCACTGATGTTGATGCTCTTACAGTCTTAGCGCATAAACATTGTTTCCCTTGTTTATACTTGGCTATTTGTCTACTGACTGTGCTTCAAAGTATGTAGTACATCAAGCTATAAATCAATTGGAAGAATGATCTCTGCCTTTACTGTTACCCTGGTAACCCCTGGGCGAAGAGAAGCAATTAGAGTTAAGTGTCTTGCTCTCATACTTCGTTTTCATCACCTGGTTTCGATCAGACAGCCCGGTTACGCTTGGCCATCACACCGCATATATTTAGTGATATGAATATCTGCTTTCATTGCTTCATCCATTTGTTTTGTTTTTCCTTTTAATTGTGTAATCCTCAAGTCCAAATTTCTTTTCCCTTTTGTTGTTTGGTTGTGTACTTATTGTAGTATTTCAAATATTGTATGTTTTGAGTGGTTCGACTTATCATCAGTGGAAAACAGCTTTCATGATAAACTGATTTTACCCAGTATAAATAAAGTATTTAATTAGTTAAATGTATCACCCCGTTAACATATTCCTGGTTGTTAATTGCATGATAGGACAGAGAAACCGCGCAAAAAGGGTGGTATTGGCAAGATGGCCATGCCTCTTCTTGCAGATAAGAGCTGTCAGATCGCCAGGGACTACGGTGTGCTTATTGAGGAAGATGGTGTTTCATTCCGGTAAGACAAAGATAGGAAACTCAGTGCTGGATGAATAGTAATAATAATAACAATAACCAGGAACTGTAATCTGATCGAAGAATGAAGCAAGTATACCAAGTAGAGTTGAATACTTCAGGCCTGAAGCCTTTTATTATGCATCTGAAAGCACACAAAGTAATGCAAAAAGGCTGTTTTTTCTTTCATTATTCTCTTGCAACTTCGATGACCAATTGAGTCCAAATGATTTTATGTATTTATGTTTGAATACACCAAGTGACAGTACTAGTCTTTGACAATTACCAAACGTGTCCAGTGCTTTTAAATACAATGTGTCTTTTGATTCCAGCGGTCTTTTTATCATTGACGACAAGGGAAACTTGCGCCAGATCACCATTAATGATCTCCCTGTAGGCCGCTCTGTGGACGAAACATTACGACTCGTTCAGGCTTTCCAGTTCACCGATAAACACGGAGAAGGTAATTGTTGTTCTTCTTTTTTATTTATGAGAACAGTTGTGTACAATACCCAAATCAGAAACTGACCAATGTGGTCATAGTGGTAGGCCAATCAATTGTTTTACTGCTGCTTAGAGAAAAGAAAAAAACACTCTTTGTAATGGGCTACAAGAGGCAAACATTTAAGATGAAAATAGGAATATATATTCCTCTTAGAACAGTCTAGATTGAAGGATGGAGGAAACATTCACCAGGTAAGGAGCTCTAAAGAGTGCAGTACATGGAATAAAGCTGATGTAATGGCTTTGTTTTACATCTCGGCATAGCTAGAGTGTATGGTTAAGAAGAAAGCCTGCTTTCACACTCAAAGATCCTGATAATATTACTTTGTTGGGTTGTGATGTTTACTGACCAATTGCTATGTTATTAGACTTGGGCCAGTTATCCAGTGTGTATTTCAAACCATAGTGGGTTGGTGGGCATATCCTAGTCTTGTCAGTAAACTACAATAGAACCTTTAAAGCCTAAGATTGCCTTACATTTATTTTTTATTTTGCACTTTTTTGCCCCATTTCAGTTTGCCCAGCAGGCTGGCGCCCTGGCGGCGACACCATCAAGCCAGATGTCAAAAAAAGCAAAGACTACTTCAGCAAACAGTAACCAAAGCAACGAGACAGCAATGAAAAGCAGCACTGACTTAATATGTTTATGTGTAACATATTTGTATTAAACAGCAGTGACAGTTATGAGAATTGGAAATAGTTTTAAACATAGTTTGACACATGTGACAACATATTGAAAATAACGCTTGTTTGGTGTAGAACATCCTTTGTTTTTGTCCTGTGGGAATGCAACTAGAGTTTAGATTTGCACATTTCAGTCTGCACCATGCAGCTATTTCATGTGTAGTTTTGTAGGTGACGTACCTGTAGGGGAGGTTTTTGGCTGTGGCTGTTTCATGTTTCATTATATTGGATTCGTGTGGGTTTGCAGTACAAGTTGGGGACTTTCTGTAAAAGTGGTTTCATGAAGTAGTTAAAGGGTTTTCTGACACAGCTGCCCCGGTTGGTCTGAATTTGTGTAGAAAGTCCTTAGCAACACCATTAGAAACAGTTGTAGCCGTAGTTGTAGCTTACTAAGTAAGTGACGCTCTATGAGGCTGTTTCATGTATTATTTTTGTAACTTCCTCATACAGTACTCTTTAACTATTTATCAGTACACCCATGGCAGCATTTGGAATTCAGTATTGCAGTTATTACTTTGTTTCTTGGCAAGTTAAGATGAGTAAGTAGGTAACTTTCCAGTAAATAACTTTTTGGTTGACCTTAATGGGGACTTGTGGTGTCGCTTGTGGTGTCGCTGGTGGTGGCATTGCTTTTGGAATTGTGCACATGCTCAGAACTGTGTATACAATGGAAGAGGTTAATCTGTTGCTACACAGCATCCCAAAGTCGCCCATATCGGTCAACTGGATCATATATGACCAAACAAAAACCTGATTTCTTATCCAAAAGTCGCTAACAAAGTCTGACTTTTGTCGTTGTCTGTACATGTACATGTATGTATTGTGTTGGGCTTGAGTATGTAGGTTACTTAAGTAAAAATGCCACAAGCCTGTGATCACCAATTTTCGCTTACAGAACAAGCATTGAATTTCTGCGCTAGCTGTGTACAAATGGTAGTAACGTGGCATGTGCACAAGTTGCAATTCCCTGCTAACCTGTGAAATACGCTTGACAGCAGAGAATTCCCTGCTTCTGTAAGCGTTGATACTTCGCTTACGGTAAGCAGAGCCATGAAATTGGTCCAGCTCGTGAAGCAAATCAAAAACTGTATACTTGGTTGACTCCCAAAAGTAAATATTGACTGTTGTATTTATTTGTTAGTTGTATTGTACTTGCTGTAAACATCATCTCTGATAAAAAAAAATATGAAATCAAAACAAAATCTTCTACGGACATTATAGACCTTTTCGCAAATACTCGGGCGCGCGCGTAAAGCTTGGAATTAGGTGCATTGTGGTCTAGCTGGTGATCAAATTTGATCCATAGCTATCCCACAATGCACCTCATTCAACAGTTTGCGCGTGCGCAATGGTATTTGCGAAAAGGTCTATGTGTATGGCGTCATTTGAGTAGGGCCCCCTCGGTTAGAGGTCAAAAGACGGTAGCTCATTGGCTGATCCCTGTCAGCTGTGCGTACTAAGTATTTTCCATTGTTACGTCATCGTTTGACCTCTAAGATGGCTGCTTGATGTCAACGCATAGGGTCTAATGTACCTGTATACACCACAACGATAATTGTGATTACTAACAAGTTGTTCATGTTATCAAGTGCAAATAACAGCATTACTAATGCTATTACAATTATACAATTTGATCCGAAGTTCCATCCAAATTGCTGTTTTTTATTCACGCCCCTTAATAACTCTATCAATACCCTTTGGTTTTCACATTGTGTGACATTCTTTAACTATTACTTTATAAGAGTTCTGTATTTTTACCATGTCTAAGTATTATTTATGGGATCTAGTGCAGCTGCTGAACAACAAACATAATATCTTTTACTTGTACGTAAGGAATAATCTGCTCAATTGGCCAATCAATGCTTCTAAATGATTTCAAAAATTGGCAAGCAATGCTTTTGTTGTATGCATACACCTTTGAATTTTAAACATAGTTATGAATCAATGTTAAATGGGGGGTGTGACAAATATTAATTGGTTTTACCTGATGTGTGTAAACCACTTTATACTCTGTGCTTTCTTAAGTTCTGTAAATAACTTCACAGGCAAAATGCTGGGATGGGATTCAAACCCATGACCCTGTCCATTCTAGAGCAAGTGTCTTACCCCTAGACAACTGAACTTGCACAAAAAAGTAGCTAAGCACAACAAGATTCTGCTTACCAGAATATGGTCACCAGCCAAAATGTCATTTCTCAAATACAATTTGTGACTAGTATCCTGCTATTTTTGCTTAACAGAAAATTGGTTAGCATTATTTTCTGCTTAAGCAGTTCTATGAAATCGGGGGCCCGGATCATTACCTTGTTTTCTATCTTACTTTCTAAGGTGTATCCAGCAACAGGGATACCCTATTTTACATATTTTCATAAGTTTGGAAATTATGTCAAACAAGGTTGCCGAGTTAACACTTTGTTAGTTTTGTGTGTTTAGAAAGGTGTTAATATCATAAACAAGACTGTGTGTATTCAAAAAGTAAAGAGTATTTTGGCCAATAAACTGTAGGAGTTTGGTACGAGTAGTATTCGACTGTGTGTGCTGTGAATTATCCATGGGAAGTTGTTCAAAACAGACAGCCATGTTTGTCATGTTCCGTATGGTTTCAACTTTAATTTAATACCTAAAAAGCCAGTCATAAAATGGGGTTAGACTAAAGGTTCTGCGTCAGGATGGTTTCATTGATTTCAACAAAGCTGCAAACTCTCCCTGATTCTGCAGAAAGTTCCATAAAAATAAAAGTATTTACTTGTACGTGAATCTTTGTATAGTTTGTAGCTCTGAAGTGCAAGAGGGCAAACTACAACTGCAAGCTTTCTTGTTGTTTTAGAATTTTTGCGATATATAAGAAGTGGAAGTGAAAGGAAGGCTTGCGAACAGGGTTTGGGTCAAAAGTCAAAATTTACACTAGCCTTTCATGTACCTTATTTTATTTCTATTTAAGAGAAACAATCTGTTTAATTACTTGTCAATATAATAGCAAACCAATTCCAGACTCTGTTCTAACTGTACACAACATGTTTTGCTTTTTATCACAAAATTTATTCTTTTCAAAATCAACCATCTGACTGTTGAGATATAACTAAAAAAAATATAAATATCTTTAAAGTGAAGAAGTAATATACAAATTTTAGTAAAGAATGAAAGGCAAGTTTGGTTAGTAGAACTCTTCATCCCTGTTTGAACAAAGAAAAATTTACTGGAGCTGGATATGAACCAACGACACCAGAACCAAGGTACCGGCGCTCTACCAATGCTCTAAGGTACTGTCTCTCTGCCAATGCTCAATCAACTGAGCTATCCAGCCCTATGTTTGCCGTCTCCCTATGATTAGCCAATATCTTTGTTCTTAGGATTCTGACTGGCACCCAAGAACAAAGATATTTATTAAAAGGGAGACCACCAATAAGACTGGATAGCCCCGTGAAGCACCCTTATGTTGGTCTGGTCGTGGGTTCAAGTCCTGTTAAAACCCAAACCTATTTAAAAACTAACCTAGCCAAGTTCCCTTTCTGTTAATAACTTGGTATTAAAAAAAGGAGTCAGACTCCACTTTATATTTATTGGTACCCTGTGTATGGCTAGAAGCTAACACTTCAATGGTAGCCAGAACCACAAGACTGGTTTCAGCTTTATGTAGCTGATACAGAATATGATAAGGATAGGGTACCAGTTAATTGACTACATGTATGGGTGCGTTAGATATTAGCTTCCCCGAGTTGACCCCGGTCTGCCCCTGGTATGTTCAAATAGCGTTGACGTCATTCCAGGGGCTCACCCGGGTCAGTCCTCAGTGCTTGTGGAATGGGTCACTTGAGGCTGGCCCGAGGTGCATGACGTCACCACGAGAGGGCATACACAGTCTCTTTGAATTCCCATAGATGAAAGATCATAAACCTTTCACAAAGAATATTGAAATAATTGAATTAATACTCTTTAATTTAAACCCTTCATGAAACTATTGCGCATCATCAAATAATCCCTCACTACTTTAGGTTATTTATCTGTACAATTTAACACTTCACGGCAAACAAATCTTTGGCTATTCTTAAAATAAAATAAAAATCTTTAATTGTACATAGCGTTAGACATGGTCAAACAAAAGAAACCAATCTCATTTTTTGCAGTTTTTGTTCATAAGTTTATACCTGATGCCTGAACAGAGTGACTGGGTTTGATTTGAGAAAATCCACCCTTCTAAAATCCAAACTTTCATGCCACCTTCAAAGTTACAAGCCCAATTTGTTCACTTCTAATTTTCCTCTTTTAAAATATTGCTCCAATTTTCCTTTTGAGAAGATACACAAAAGCAATGTATTATCAATGATTCCCCAATCCTGCGATAAACACATTCCACACAGTACTTGGATGGGATCCAAAACCCACCACCTCTGCATTTCAGTGATGAAATCCTAGCAGGCCTAAATATTTGGAAAGGTTCTCCCTTGAAGGGTGGAGAAATAAAGTAAAAACTGCTGATACTGCATCGAAAAACTTGGGGATCTCTCAAATCATAGCACCTTCAAACTTAAATTGAAAGACTTTGTTGTGGGGGGGGGGGGGGGGTTGAAGTATCGTGAGCACAGTTGTCAGAAAATGCATCACGTTTTTAAGCTCCAAAAAGTTTTGTTAAAGTGTTGTCACAACTGGTGTCACTGAAACACAGTCATGTATGCCCATTACTTCTTTGTACATTAAGCGCTTTAATATCAGTTTGCGTTGCCTCCTGTGTTTCAACCAGATCCGATTTTATCTTTGATCTGAGGGCGTTAAGTTCCTCTGCCTTCGATGACTGATTGGACTCTGCGCTCAAGGGCCTTCCAGGATTACTTTTAGTTTCATTCCTGGTAATCTCTGAGTCGATCCTCTCATCAAAATCACTCTTTACAGAGTCAATGTCTGTGGGGTCTCTTGGAGTCGACTCAGGGGTACAGTTTGGGACAGAAGGGAGCTCCTCGGCAAATGTCACCATCCGGTTGGACTTCTTAGCAGAAGCTGGTTTTCGTTGAGGTTCAAGAACCTCATTGTCAGAATTCCTTAGGTCTAGACCATCCACCTGGTTGATTACATAACCAATGTCGTCATGGGTTTCATGAGGTTGACGTTTTGAAGAGGTGCTTGACGCAGAGCTTACAGTCGCTAAACCTTCTTGTTCATTATTTGACTCACAGAGATGGTTGTCATTAGAGTCCTTCAGGGGAGACATATCACCTTCCTCAAGTGTGAGATCATTTGCTTCGCCAAGTTCAGAGCTCAGACTCCCACGGAATGAGGAGTAGGAAGCCATGGGGTCCATATCAGAAATGGAATTTAAATCCGACAGACTTGTGTTCATGTCCGCCGTTGGGATATTTATGAAAGTCGAGGAGGAATGAGAGACTCTTGAAATGGCTGCAGACATGACCCTCTTTGCCTCCGGACTGCAGCTGCAGGGTGGATCAGTCATCGTAGTCACATCATCAGGAAGGCGATTTCCACCACGATCCCCTTCAACATTCATACTATCTACACTATCAAAACTAGCAATGGAAGGATTCTGACCGAGACTTTGCGAGTCATCGTGGCTATCCTCGTAAACGTTCCTCTCACTGACACGAGCAATGGCAGCCAGGTTCTCAGCTCTTGAATTGGTCCGTTCAGATCCTGGGAGAATCTGCTGCGAGATTTTGATGTATTCATGCTCGCCATCTTGTACACCGGGGTTAATACTCGACACACCTGTCCTGGGCAACTGTCCTGGTTTTGCTAGATTTGGATGAGGGCTGTTGAGATTCCTTGGGGTTGGGGCGGGGCTGAAGGGATATCTGCCCTTACTGTTGCTCGATTGTGCTCGCTGTGACTTCTGGGATCCTGTCCATGGCCGGCCACTGACAATACTTGGAGAGCTGGGGACTGGGCTCGTCAAGGGTATCGAGCGAGGCTTAGGGTTGATGCTTTGAGTAGTAAGTCCTGTATCGCTATTTGGGTATGATTGGTGAGGGCTGCTACGCGGTGTGACAGGCTTCTCCAGCAACCCTGATGTGGTTGTATTTTCCGATTCACTCAGCAATACCTCCCCAAGCATTGATGATACTACGGAGCCTCGTTTCAGGTCCTCACCGAACCGCAGCGAAGATGACGAGCCTTCCTCTTCAGGAGACTGCTCTACGTCCAGACTCCTCTGCAGAATCTCCTCATAGTCCATGGAGTTTAAGGATTCTCGATCTTCATCGATTTGATCCACGGTGATGACAGTAATGCGATTGCTGAGGCTCTCAGTGCCGTCAAGGTTTCTTTTATTCTTGGTGCGGTGACTTAGTCGATACGTCTCCAACTTGGGGCCTCTCTTGGGACGGGCGTCATCTTTGATCAACTTCTCAAACACAACTGGATGTCTCTCAGAGAGGTCCTGCGGACAAACAGACAAAGAAACATTCTCATCTTAAGGTTTGAAATTTTAATTTGTGGGTTAGGGAATGCTGTAATACTAAAAAGAATTCTTACAGAGATTTTCAGGTTTAACCTTTGAGAGACCACTCATTGCTTTTTAACCAAATATTTTAAGTAAAAATTTCAACAGAAATAACATGAAACAGAAAATTTAGATTCGTGTTAAGAAATTGGGATACAACATTCTGACTAAAAACATTGAAAGCATCCTTAGCCCATTCCTTACCAGTTTGGCAGCCAGTGATTGTTTTTCCTTGGCCTCTAGAACCTTAACGTCAGTCTGCTGTAGTTGCTCATCCCAGCACAGGGGTACAATAGAAGTTGGCATCTTCTTCTTTGGCTTTCCCATCTGCCCGCTCAGTCTGAAGAGGTCTGAGTCACAAGTCGTCATGGAATCAAGAGACACTATCGACTCGGCTCGATTTGATGAACTGGAGACAGAAAAAAGTCAAACATCCTTACTCTGGGTATGTAATGAAAACCAAATTTTGTCCAAATATTGTTGATCATTTGGAGTCTCCTGATATAATGATGACTAGAGCAGGCTTATAGAGCAAGCTAGTCCAAACAGCAGGATACAGTTTTTCAGAAATTAGAAGTCTCCTGAATATCCAAAAATCTACTCTGAGGTAGTAGTGAAGTCTTCCAAATTCCCAAATATTACTCTGCAGTAGTAGAATATAAAGCAATACAAGTTCTCAAAAGACCACCAGCAAGTAGATATATATACACCTCTCAAAAGAACACCAGCAAGTAGATATATAGACACCTCTAAAAAGAACACCAGCAAGTAGATATATACACATAGTGTAACCACAAACCGAACACCTCACCTTGCAATACCTCATAATCCCATATCATTTGGAATTGTTGTTATTAATAATTGCATCACTGCCCTATAGTGACGCATGGTGGCTTATTCTCCGTTCCCACTCCGTTCCCCCATTCCTCAATCTCACCTTTCTACTTCCTTTCTCCATCGTCGTACCCTCAGACTGTCCGATTGCACATTGCCATTAACACCAACACGTATTTTGTTGCCGATGCGAAGCTGAGTCGCTACATTAGCTCCAATGCTTCCCTCGATATTGTAATACTCCGAGTTTCTCTCCCCTTAAAAGAAATCAAGTAATTTTTTTTTTTTTAATTGTAAGTAATATACCACAAGGAACAACAAAACTGGGTAACTTTTTTAGTAAAAATTACCTAGAGCAGGACTTAAAACAGGGCAAGCTTTTGCGTAGTTATGTAAGAGACGGTGAACACCCATACATAATTATGAATGGATGTGTATGGCACAATGGTGCTAGGGTCTACTCATCTGGAGGTTGCTATACAAAAGCTTGCCCTGAACCATTTGACATAGCAACTGTCTCTGTAGTCTGAGGAATTCAAATGTAGGCGGTAACTTTTGACTGTGCAAGTCATTATACAAGACAATATTCAAATCTAACATGCATATGGCTTAAATTGAATGATTGCCTTACCAGTGAAAGCATCCACCACCCCGCCGCTATTCCCATGATCATCTTCTTGTCCGTCCATCCCACCAGCAGCGAAGCTAAGCCACTGTCCAGCGAAGGAATCATACCTCCTTGGAGTCTGACTCCTTTCTCTCCGAGAATCTACCCGCTCTTTCTTATCTTCTTCCTCCCACTGCTGTCTGATCTCCTCTGTGATTTGCTTGAATTGGATCTTGCTACCGCTGGAGCTGCCATTTTGTTTCATCCTGACCCACATGAAGCCTGAGGCCTGTGGGGGTTTACGGGAAGGTCGGTGGATCGCTCCTGTGGAAGGGAAGTAAAGCAAGTAAGATAAGAAACTTGAGACAATCCATTGAGCTGGGAAGATGGACAGATTGCTCCTGTGGAAGTTAAGTGAACCGAGTGAGTAAAGAAACATCAGGCAAACTGATCCATGAAACTGGCTAATGACCTGTGACTTTGATGAATTGAGATAATTACCTGTACTGAATGGTCTCAGTGTTGTGGAACTCATCTGAAGCTGTCTTGACCCATCTGGTATAGAGACTGCTGCTGATGTATGAGGGCGCTGTTCAACCTCAACTGCACAGAAAAGATACAGATAAGTTTAACATCATACAAATTTGTAATTTCCACAATAAGAAAACATGCTCAAGTAGACTTTTAACATAGTTTTTTGGTTTGAAGAAAAGCTGAACTAGCTGCGCCGACCCTACAGCGAGGCAAATTCACCTGTGAAGTTTTTCAGCAGAAAAGTTGTATGTCCCGTTATATCTACTTATCTATTAAAAAAAAAACATCACGACAGCTTTTGAGCAAGGTTTGCAGACCAATGGATTGTTGTAAACACACCAAACATTGTAGAAGTAAATCAATAATATAACAGAGCCACACTGGCGTGTCATGGCTGAGGGGGTAAGAGCACCAAACTCAAGCTCTGGGTTTGAGTCGTGGTCTTGACACTTGCGTCCTTAACCAAGACACTTAACCACTATTGCTGTGTCTTCGGATGGGACAGAAAACAGTAGGTCCTGCACGTAAAAGACCCCAGTATACACTTATCGCTAAGAGAAGGGGTTCACCCTGGTGTGTCTGGCAGTGTGTTCATCTTCAATCATGATTTGAAGGCTGCACTCAAGAGGACAAAAAAATGTATTTAAAATTAAAATAACTGATGATTCTTCATCTCGATGCAATTATTAAAATAGTTCAACATTTCTTATCTGTACCTGGTGTTTGAACTCTCTCCTCCAGTGATGAAGATGGCCGACTCCATTCACTCAATGTTTCCTTCCTGAATGACATGAACAATTTGTGGTCAACAAAGGATTAACTTCAAACTCACTATGCATAAACATACTTTGTTAACAATTGTAACCTACTAGGCCCAATTTCATAGAACTACTTGAAGTAGAAACGACTGTTCACTGAATGTCTGCTTAAGAAAAACTTCAGGGAACCACTCACAAAGGGAATGCATGATATGATATTTTGGCAGGTTAGTAAGCAATGTTTTGTTTCTAATAAAAAGCTTGTGTTTAGTAAAATAAACTATAAACAGTAAAGTTGCACTACAACCACTTGTACATCTCTTTTGTGGGAGTGTCGGCTCTGAAAAGAGCCAGTGTGGTTTCAAGTTTTTGACACTGAAACAATGTTTGCAAAGATATTTTAGTCTTGCTCAGTTGCTGACTCACCATTGTGTCTTTTGATAGCGGTTTCTGATCTGTTTGCGTTGATCTGAGATGATGTTACTCGCTGTGGTAGTGTTTATCGCTCTGGTTTCTGGGAAGTCTAGGTTGACGAGGGAATTGACGACAGTCGCCGTGGATGGGCGGGACCGGTAACGATGCTTCCCTTCAATATCACCAAGATGACGTTGCTAGAGGTAAGAAGAAAAACAAAATGTTTATGTACCTTGTACTGTGGCATGTGGTCATTGAAACAAGAAACATGAACAAGGAATTAATTGGAAGGTGTGTCCTGACCCTCCACCACCACTATTAAGAATGCACCCACTACATAAGAGAAAATTGCTGACTTCCAACTTGAGGTATTTTGGATGACACAGGCCCTAAAATAAATGGTCCTTTTTGTTGAGAGGTAGAGGGAAATTGTTTCAAGATTGATGTTTGGACATTTGAAAAATTACACCACAGGGAGAATAACTCAACTGGTCCTGCGACTTCCCATATCAAATTGAAAAAAGGGAAAAAAGTTCAAGAGTCAATTACCACTTTACTATACTGAGCTGTGAGACTTAAAAGTATTTTTATTTTTATTTTATTTTTATATTTAGCAATCTGCACTGTATTATATAGGAGTAAAAGTTGGGTGCACCCATAACAAAGCGTTGTGTACAGTGCATATCTTGAGGGCAGTGAGAACACCCTTGCAATGTCTTTTATAGACCTGTGTGGAGATGGCTGTGCAGTTTACTTTGTTCGACCATGTATTGATCTTTTCAGGACATAAATACTCTAGGGTCGTTTATGTTCTAAAGCCCATTGAGTGAACATTGTGCCTGAGGCTGTGAGTTGTTGATGGGAGTTTGGGATCTGCTTTGAATGATCATCCTATTATGCAAAATCTTGGGGATTATCTGGTAAGGATAGTAGAAAGTACATTGTAGGGCTATCTGTTGCAAACTGCTAACCAACCAAAAAGACCTGTCAACAACTTTTTAGACCTAGCAGAGTCTTTCTCGAAGGTTAAACAAAATAAAGTACTTACACTATGTCTAAAATCAGTATGGAATAATAGAGTAGATGGTTAGAAAAACAGGGGAAAAATTGGGAGAGGGACAGTGGATGTTTTTATCTTCCTGTAAAGGCCTAGATGTAGATGTAGATGTATAAATTGCCACCAACAAGTGTTTGCAGGGCGTATGGACAGATTGTTAAATCCTTTTTGCTTTGTTGATTTTATCACCAACTAATAGGAAAAAAAAAAAAGTTAAATTCTGTAGATGTGGGATGAAAACCCCAATGGGGGAAACCCGTGCAATCAGGAAAAGAAACCACTGAGCCAACCTGGTCCAAAAAGCCAAATTCCAAATTCTCATTGTGAAAACTCTGCCACACAGGAGCTGAGTTTGTGCTGGAATGCTCTGATACAATTTCAAATTCAAGTGAAAAATATTGCCACAATATTTCTACAAAGATTTTGCCCTGTGTTCGATCAGCTAGTCTGATGGCAAACAAAAAAACTAAAGCGACAAATTCATAGGAATTTATAACTAGACTTCTCACAATGGGTCCAAGGTTGACACAAATTATGTAGATTATAACCGGGCAACTGTTTGACAAGGGACTGCTTGTTGCTTTTGTAAAAACGTTATCATGTGCCGACAACATTCAACGCAAACAATAAATCCGTTATCTGTGTAAACAAAACTGATCTCTCAGTTCCCAGACAGAATTGACATATATTGAACAGATTGTTGAAGAAAAATAGTACTATTGGAAGTATCTATATGCTCACTTGCGATCCAATTATAGATTCTGGTAATGAAATCACGGATACTTAAAAAAGTAAACTTTTAAAATCAGTAGTAGTTCAGGTGTTGAGGTAAAACAAGTACAAAAAGGTGTTTGCAATAAACAAGGGAAAAAAAACATTTACTCTTCTAAGATAAGTGTTTTTTCGGTGTGTACAAACCAAAGATTATAGAGTGCTGGAGGCCTAAGATGAGAACTAGCTCAATCCATTGCCGGGATGCGAAATACGCATAGGCGCCATTTCAGCAAGCAAATGTTTTGGAATCTTTCGTACAGGCATCTTTTTGGTAACTTTATTTAGACGTTATTTAGACCTTTTAACAAAAATGAACATTATTTCAATTTGTCTTACCACCAAAATTATTATTATTAATGCAAAAGAGAAAGTCCAAGAACAAACTGTTTTTAAAACAAACCTTTGCATGTTTCTTGACATATTCCCGATCCTTTAAGTCCACATAGTCGTACGCATACAGACACTTCTCAGCAGCCATTATAAACTTTTTGAACACCAAAAAGTATTCTTCCTTTTCTGTTGCGTCTTAAATTGCAGAAATCTTTTATCTCACCAGTCGCTTCCCACTTCAGTTGATCTCATTCCAAATAAACAGTCCATTGCAAATTTCTATGGATGCAAATACATTATTTTTCCATCAGTCAGACATTTTCCGTAAAGTCATAGCTGATTTTCCATTTTTTGATTAGTGATGTTAGATTTTTGGTATGAATCTTCTGGTCTAGCGGTTATTGATATTTGGCTCTGACGCGGAAGACAGATCTCGCTGCGCTGTCCTAAAATTAAAAAGTACCACAGCACGTTTTGATTTTAACATCTTTTCTGCTTGTATTATCAGTATCAGTTTATTAGAGTTGGTTTGCAAAATCACTTATTCAGGGCCTGGAATTACACGACGGCCATGGAGGTTATGATCTCTGTTTGACTGGTCTTGGCCTTTTTTTTTACATTTTGACATTCTAGCATTTACTTAAGTTTTAAATTAAAGGGGAAGTCCTCCACCCCCCCCCCCAAAAAAAAAGTGTTAACCCAGATCAATGACCAATTAAAAAAGAATTGGTAGAATGTAGGTTCAGACGTCTCCCAGACGCTACCCTCCCAGACCGATTCTCCCAGACATGTCAGAATACAACTAAAAGGCACTAGGCTATTGCTATTGCTAATATAATAAACTGGTCCAGCTTTCGGGCTACGTACTCTCAGTTACATAGTCACATCATATCATACACAGCAATAATATGCTGACTGTGTGCGAGACTGTATGTCACTACTAACTTTATGCCACTGCCACTTATCAAATTTAAAGTCATAAAAAGATAACGAAGAAATGCAATATATTTACCTATAATTTAATTAAGGGTTGTAAAGTTACGTCATCATGGAGGCTGTAATGTGTCATATGTGGTGTCTATCAGGAACTTCGATGGGACGATGTGTTTGTTTGATTGATTGTAAATCTCCTTTACAAATTACACATTCCATTATGCCATGTGTGCATTGTGTATGATCGGCCATCATTTCATTTCTGTCAATGTAAAAAGTGCAGTTGTCAAGAACAACGTAAACATCAGGAGAGTCCACTATTTTTAGAGGGGATACTGTTTATGTTTTCTGCGTTTCGCTTTTGGTATAATATATAAACCACGTCTTACTCAAATATTTTGAAATTCAATGAGTATAAATTTATTTCAATAGTTACTATTGATTTAATAATGATGTTTTGAGTATAGTCATTAAAAACTAACAAATTGAAACACGTATGATTTTAAACTTTGCATGATGATAATACCCAAATAGTATAATCGATCAATCCAATTTATACCACTTCCTGGCTTGTTCAGCTTCTTGATTGAGGGCGCTGTACATGTTGACCGTTAAAAACTTAAATTTTGACTGAGCGCGTTTGTGTAAAGTTGGTGATTAGTTGAGCCAAAATGAAAGGAAATTCACTTCATTCATTTTGCAGAAATTAAATCGCAGTTTACAATTAAAAACAACTTATGTATATGTTAACAATTTTTAAATAAAACATAAAACAGGCGAATTTAATTAAAGATGGTTAAATATAAAAGAACAAGAACAATTGAATTATTAAATTGATTGTTGCTATTACTTCTATTCTCTTGTTATAAATATTTATTTTATATTCTATTTTCTTTTTGTATATTTATTTATCTATAATTAATAAATTAATAAGCACACTCCTTTTTTGACTTACCCTCAAGATGCTGTTTCCTCTGGGCCACCGTAGTATCTTGTATCGACTTTTCCCGGGCTCGCCTTTGTAGTTTGTCCGCTCACTGTCAAACAACAAAAGAGATTGGCTACCAGCCAAACAATTCTAAAAATAGAAATGATCTCATTCAATGCTTTTGTTATACACAACCGCGCTACTGCACAACCACATTCCTTATTCAAAACAGTCACTGGGGTGGGCAAATGATAATAACTTGTGATAAACCACCTCGCAAAATCAGTCTAGGAATTTCCTTCTGCGGTTTGTTTTGGATGTGTGTGGGTGTTTATGATGTGCTACCTCAATTTGAGTCGTCTGGAATACTTTGGATTAATTAATTATGACTACGATCAGGCAATTTAATTTGGAGATCCCGTAAAGTTTTTCCAGTGTTGTGGTTGGACCACATACTTTTTAAAACCACGTTGCTAACAGCCTGGAGTTGTCACGCTTTTGATTGGGATTATTACTTTTAATTACAAGAACTTCTCAGCTTTTCACGAACCATTTTATCACTGGAGTTTTTCAAATGGATCAGCAGAGAAAGGAAAGGACCAGACGGAAGCCTTCCAGTCGCGACCCTTCTCCGGAGTTGAGTAAAACTCGAGCACGGCACCACAAGAAGGACCACTCACCAGCTGAGAACCCAACGGGGGCAGCGGTTAGTTGTACGGCAGGGCAGTCTGTTGCGTCACCCGCTGCTGTAAACAAGGCCGTCTCGGGCTGTGGGCCTGGGGCTGCTTGTGGTAGTACTTCGGGGTGAGTACATACAGCGTAGCAATGAATGTCTCGTTTAATTAGAATAACAATATTGTACAGGATGTATTACTTTTAATTTTATGTAAGTTATTGCACTTTGATGTGTGCATGGTGTGGGTGACATTGGAAATAATTGCTTGGTGGGGTACCGTTAGGTCTTTCATAAATCTAGAAATGATCTAGTTTGAACAAAGTTTAAAATGAAAAGTATCAAATTAAGACAGGGTTTTTATAGAATTACTTTTTGAACAGTCACCTTGTAAATACATGATAGATTAATGATTTTAAAGTTTCTGTGATGTATTTTGTAAGTTTTAGTATTTTTGAATGAACCTTAACCTGCACCTTTAACCAGGGCCCAATTTCAAAGAGCTGCTAAGCACAAACATTTGCTTAGCATGAAATTTCTTCCTTGATAAAAACAGGATTACCAACCAAATTTCTACGTGACGTTCAGGATTTAGCAAACAACAGCTGATTACCAGTAGCAATCAATATGTAACAAATGGAAATTTGGTTGGTAATCCTGTTTTTATCAAGGAAGAAATTTCATGCTAAGCAAATTTTTGTGCTTAGCTGCTCTATGAAATTGGGCAAAGATGATCACTATAAAAGTGTTATCTTTATTTATAAACTTGCATTGTTACTTTGAGATGAAAACTGCCAAGAAATTTGTTTTAGTTTGAGTTTAATTTGGTATTAAATTGTTTGGATAGTTCCTGTTTTCAATTTAAAAACACATTGTTAATTGCCATTTCATTTTGTATTTAAATCATGGAGAGATTATTTCAGTCCTTTGTGCCTGAATTTACTCCAACCTTTGACCTTTAAATTTGGATTGAATAAAAGTTTAGCCCATAATTTTTTTTACACCAGTTTCAATGACTAAAACTACAAAAGCTGAATAAATAAACCTTGAATACAAGTTTCCATTGCAACTAGTTAGTACTCGTCACTTTTAGAAATATCACTTCCTAGGCTGGTCATGAAAACAGGAAATGATTGGCTCTTGGTTGTTTTTACCGAATTCCGTTTGTCCAAATAGACATGTTTGCACCGGTGTTAGTCACAAAAATCCAGCCACGTTACAGATTTGTCAGAATCATTTTCTCTTCGAACTTGTAGTTTCATTTGTCCCTCAAAAATTTAATTTATTTGAGTGGACATTCTACACTTAAAACTGAGTTAGTGAGTTAGATAACTACTGAAAACATGATACTTAGAACTGTGGATCAACAAACAGGAAGAAAGCTGAGGTAAGATACTGGGAAAACTTGCTGTAAGTTTTCTGTTAAGCAGAAGTGTCAAAGTGTTAAACATAGCCTGGACTCAATAAGAAGAAGAAGTAGGCACGTTTCAGAGAACATTCTTAGTTTCTATTTCAAGAAAAGATTACTTTTTAAATCACAAAGAAAACGGTTATTCTACAGGTTTTGTTTGCAACAATTTAGCCTACTGTGTGACCTTGCCTCATCTCAAACCTGATAAGGGATGTCTTTTGCACGGTTAATATGGAGTTTCCTTGTGACATCATGCTTGGTCATATCAACAAACTAAATACAGATTGACGTTGAACTAAGTACGTCATCATATCCAGTGACACAGTTTGACGCTTTACATGTACAATCCCATAATACGCAGCACCCTTGTTCTGGGCTCATCTTTATTGTCAACGTGGCATCTTACTTTGACCATTTGGGTACAAATAAAATGTTGCTCAAGTTTACATTAACAGAACTGTCTCAACTCTTAAGGTTTGTTTCATAGCATCAAGTGTCATCAAAATATAAACCTTTGACATAAGTGCAAATTTGATCATATAGAACACGCCATTGTGACAAGCTTTTCCAGTGGTCCCTTTTTTACGAACACGTCAAAGAAGAGTCGACTGTGTTCCCGGAATAAAACTTGTTAAGTCTATCATCTTTCAGTTTGAAAGTCTCACATTTTTGCAGTACAGGAAATCCAAGACAATTGATAGATTTGTTTGTGTGAGAGCGAAATTGACTGTTTCTAGTGTGAAATCTTTTCATGATGTAAGCTTTTCGTAATGTTCATTGGAAATCTCTTTATTCAAACCTCCGAATGATTCATTCATCATGAAATTCTGGACTTTATTCATGAAAACTGTAATCGCTAAACTTTGCACCCGTCTGTGCTTATCCAGGATGTTTGAAAAAGAGAAATGGATGTCCAAGCTGGAGGACCCGCTGGAAAAACAGCGAATCAGAGAGCGTCTAGGAGCAATGCATGCTGGGAAAAAAGATGCTGACGATAAACAACGAGGCAGAGGACCAATGGTAAGTTCAGATATTTCAAAGAATGAGGTAAATTTTGAATTCTTGAAACGCCATGAGCTGTACCTGGTACAACAGAAAACAGAATAATTAAATTAAAAACTCAGTGACATTAACCCCTTGTTTCAGACAGGCGCTTCAGATTTGCGCCAAACCAAATTCTAAATTTGAAAAGTTTGACGTCTGAAACGGCTGAACAGGCTAGAAGTCCAAAGATACACTGCAGTTGTTTGGAACTACTCTGGAGCGTCTTGGGTTCAGACATTAATTTTGTCATGAGATAAACCTATTGTAATGTAAATGTTATGTTTTTTTTTAAAAAGGTTGCCTGTCTGAAACCCAAATTTATTTTGGTCGACCTACAAGTGTTCATATAAAGTTGCTCCTTATCTATTTGGTTTGGCGCAACTCTGGCGCGCCTTTCCGAAACGGGTGTAAATCAACTTGGTCATTTGATTCGTAAGATAAGTCGTAATCTTAAACCCATTAGTTCTTTTTGCATCAATATTTTAATTGTTTAATTTCCTTTTTTCTTTTCTAGGTGGTGCGCCCTCCATCCCCTGCATTAAACACATTGAACTCTGGGTCTTCTGGGAGCAAGGTTGACGGAATAAAGAGGCCAGTTACGCTAAGAACGCGACGATCGCCATCGCCAAAACAGAACCCAGACTCAGTCTTCACACAACAGGTAGGTTGACAATCTTTTTATAAAAAATAATTTATTTCACTAGCATGTCACTTCATTAGTTCCCAAACATTTTAGTGGTCCAACCGTAAGTTTATTCTTTCAACATTAATGCTTTTGAGTTTGATTTGACTTTAAAAAAAATACAATCTTGAATATTAAAAGGCATGGCTTCTGTTGCCCTGGACTTGGCCTCGGCGCCCCTTTAAAAGTTTCCCCTAGCTTTCCTGATGGAAGTGTCCTTCACAAAATGAAAATGGAGTTTCCCTTCTCAAAAATAAAGTTTCAAGCCCCTACATAAATATTTTCCATCGAAATTTATTGAATCACTTTTGAACAGGAATTTTGTGTACAAGTTACTCTGAAGTACAATTTCTTAAATAATAATATTTTAATTTCTGCCCAAATGAACAATGACATGAAAGTCCCCTAAGGGTGGACGGTTAGAGGTTTAAAAATTATCTTCAAATCAGGGACCACTCAAATAACGTTATCAGGCATCAGTTGTGAACAGATAATGACTGACTGCAGTCCTGTGTGGCCTGCGGGGTAGTGCATTATTTACAAGGCTGGTATGTCCACACTAAAAGCAAACATGTTTATACTGCAGCAAGTTTTTGAATAACAAATAGTATTGACTTCTTTTATGTAATGATTAAAAAACTGGCAGTGAAGTGTATGGTACGCCTTTTTTCTACTTCAAATACACAAGCAGAGCTTGTAGTGCATGAACTTAAAGTCAAACTTTGTTCATTTGGGGCCATTGATGATTATGACATTGTCAACACAAAGGAAATTTACTCACTTTATTAAAGAAATTAGGTGGGAAAATCATTTTAAAAAAGAAGAATAAAAACTCTACAAAAGTGTTCATAGTGTAAGAAGAGTTTGCAATAAAAGAATGATTGAAATTAAAAGCATGTTTAAAGTGTCATAAACACCACACCCTTTTTAGAAACAACACCACTCACTAAAAAAACCTTTAAAATCGTCCACACTTTGTACCCCGGGGTCACAAAATTTCAAGTCCTTATCCAAACATTGTAACAATCACATGACTCAGTCCTTGAATTGAAATGCGATTACAGTTTGTATGACTGAAAGCATTCAACATCCTTCGTACACGTGTGAGCGCAGACAAGTGGCTTTGTGTGACTGCCAAACCGTGGGGTTAGTTTGTCACGAATGGATGCGTCGTTCAGTGGGTGTGCGACGGTGTAAAAATACTTACGTACATTTGGCGGGAGATACCTTCCACTTTACGCATGTCTGAATTTAAATTATGTGCGACATTGTGAGCCTATAGAAATTGGTGTTGACATTGGGCGGTTATAAAGTTTTGTACTTCATTCTTTGGATTCATTTCAACAAAGGAGCAATAGTGAATTTGTTTAATAGCGTGCCTCACTTGTCATTCACAATAATACATGTATTACCGACTATAGCCATCTGCGTTCAGCTGTTTTATTTTGTTAGAATTCTAAATTCTTCATTCAAAAGCCCTATCACAGGCCTCGAAATAACCCACAGCACTTGTCGTGGTGCTTTTGCTTTGGTGTCCTTTACAAAGTGACAATACAAATTTTAATTTTTCTCATAGAAGAGGAAAATTACTGTGCCCCTTCAAGAACGAAATTCAAATGCCTGCTTAATTACAACAATTCAAGACAACACACAGACAAACAAACAGACTAAACAGAAGCATAATCAGACAACAAACAGACAAACAAAAGGAGGGCTGAATTAACAAAAACAATGAATTCTAAATTTTTCTCAAAAACAATGAATAGGAAAGGGAAAGACATGTAATTGAGAACAAGTTAGCATTATGAAAATGAAAAACATTTTGTTGCTAATAATTTTCTGTCGGAAACAAATCCAGCATAAAAATTCAAGTCAAATTTTGAAAATAGCTTCCCTGGGTGATTGAACTGTTGAAAATCCTACAATTTTATGAACAAAATGACTCTGGAAAAATGAACCCCAAAAACCCTTCCTTGAAACCCCAAAGAGCTCATGTTGACATCAAAGTGATTTCAAAATGGACAAAAAGAAGGTTCCAAAAGAATAAGTATCATTTATGCAGAAGGGATCTCTTAGTATAAAATAGAGAAAGAAAAAAACGTTCCTTAGCAGGCATGTACATGTGTGCTTCATTCAAGAAAACATTCAAGAAAACATTCAAGAAAACATTCAAGAAAACGTGCTCTATTTGTATTGTGGCCAAAAACAGCAAATTTGATATGCGCCAATTTGCTTGAAATTTCTCGAAATAATTTAAAAGCCAATGCTGTTTACACCACACATTGTAACCATGGCTAGGCAACACCTTACAACTGCCTATTGTACCTTGTTGCTAGGCAGCCATCTACGTCAGATATCAAAACATCCCAGTTGTCATGGTAACAGACTCTTCGAGCAATCCTCATGGCTGGTGCACACGTTGGTACGCTCAATTAAGGGCATTCTTCCAGTTTTTTTTTATCTTCTGTGATTAGATTCAGATAATTTATGGGAATATGTAAGTTTGGGTGTTGACACTTTTGCGCATATTTAATATGGTCGCAAACTATGGAGGCCTTGACAAGACATTGATTTGCGTAGCATAGAATATGTCGTGCAAAACATCTGATCATCCAACTTATGCACAATGCATGAAGTCTTTAAATTTTGTTCTCTCTATTGTGTTGTTTTTAAAATTGCATTAATGTGGCTTGCCTGAAACAAAATGGTTGATAGATATCTTTGTCGAAAGAACACAATTAGTTTATTACAGTACACCTACAATAATAGTTTCAAATGCGGGGGTAAAAGTTACTGCTTTTTATTACTATTTAAACCTTTCAAGCCGAATGATTTTCTCTCAGTAAAGTCAGTGTTCTCCCTTAACAGTAGTCCGCTAGCCAAAGAACAGTTAAACCAACCCAGTCCGACTGGCTAGTTTATTACTTTCCACTTTATGCAAACCATTGGCTTTTTATATTACTTGAAATTACAAGTCCCAATCTATATAGTTGATAGGAAACATTAAAATAGGGACCAGTAATAATAACAATAGGATTGAGGACCAGCGAAATGACGTGCTAACTGGTCCCCCTGACTAGTCAATGAAGAAGTTAAGAGAAAACCCTGACAGTAACAATGCATTCATAGTAAGACAACATTTTAAACTTTTAGAACTCGGCCATTTACAAACTATGATTTTGTGAGTTTTTGCTTAAAGGCCCTAATTAATTAGTTTTTGTCTAAAATAAAACTAAATTTACATCCGAGGGAATCGTGTTCTAATAAGCACCTTCTTGTCAGGGATTAGATATCTACTGCGTCACAATACCACATAAATCAGATGGCATTGGTCCCTGTAATTAGTACAACCCTGGGACGTACAGTGTGTCATCATGATTCAATTAATTACATGCACCATCCCTACATCGGACAGAGCGGGGGGTGGATGCGCAGCGCTGGTACACCGTACGCGGTACGCCTCACATAACGATTTCACGTCGGCCTAATCTACAGAGAACACTTCTTCGAATTCAGAATTAATTGAAATGTTAAGAACCGTTGATATGCAGCGTCACATGTCCATCTGCATTAGACAATGAGTTTCTAGAAATGGTGTATTGGGCAATTTTTTTTATAGCGTAGCAGCCTTGAGTTTCATTCTTGAAGGGCAGAGATATTTTCCTCTGGTAAGGGGCACTTCTGCAGTATGAGGACAATTTAAATAATTGGGCACAACAGCTAAAGCACAGGGCACCATGGTAATTGCTGTTGGTGTCGTTGGTTTATTCTGAGGCCTAGCGTAGTAAAGGATTCTCCTCAGGATTTTTTAAAACAGGAGGACATTCTGGAACCAAGTTTTTAAAGTTTGGCCTAAGCATTGGTTTCCAATACCAACCAAAATATCACAAACTGTGATCTGTGAATATAAGATTGATTTAGTTTAATTTTTCACTATGATAAATAGTGAATAGCAGAACCTGACTGGCCATAAGCGTACATTTTTGCGCAGAATGCCAGTTAGTAATGGGCCCAACAGGCATGGTGATTTCAATAGCATAAACTCTATCATCCTATCATACTCATGTTCAATTGCAATACATGAATCATTCAGTACACTGTCTTTAGTGATTCATAGCATTCATGTTCAAGTATTTAGCATTGTGCCAGTCCCAGCTTTTACTTTACCATTAGCGACGTTCCTTGTTTCGTCTTATTTCTCGGTTCATTTTCATTTTGCGTTTCTCCCAGTGCCTGGGAGATTCACGTAATTTCTCTTGTGAATCATCAAGGTCGTATGATTCATATTTCATAAGCTAGCTTTGTTGTGTCTGTCAGACGCGTACCTTCGACTGATTCTGCTCGCTATAGTGGTTTGATGGACCACGTGGACATTGTGTGTTGCAAACAATGCAAGCCTGATTCTTCATGGAGGCAACCCAGGCGAATGCCTCTATGCCCCCTGGGCGTCGCCGTCATGCCCTTGAAAACAGTAGAAATTCACAAGGACAAATGCCTTGGTACCCTTGCCATTTCTAAGCCTACAGGCCTGAAACATGCACCCTGCACAATGTGTTTATCATGTTTTTATCTTGTGTCATTTAAAATTTCCTTAAAGGGTGCCCTTTACCAAGGAGAAATTGGCTACTTTGTAGTGTGCCCTTGCGCTTTCAAAACTAAGCATACATGCCTTACAGTGGTAGATTGCACTCAGCAAATCGCTATTCCTCACAAATTTGTAAAAAATTTCCTGTTATTTTGTTATAGGTTGTCTGCCGATCTGAGTCTCCCACGTCACCAAGGATACCGAGACATCGATCAAGAATATCCCCAGCGGTAAGAATTTACTTTGTCAAGAGTCTGGACTCAAGATGCCCCAAATCTATCAAAATCAAACACCTAGCAGATCTCTAAAATTTATTTGGTTCAAATCTAGTTTACAAACCAGCAAGCCTCTGTTTGACATAAGATGCACCGCTCAATTTTGAATGTCCCTTTTAGACAATTAGATGAAAGAAGAAAATAACTTCTGCTATTTGCAGTTAGAAAAAAAAAGAGTCTAAAACAATAAACAGGAACCAGTTGTCCTTCAGTTTTCAAATTAGAAGATAATCAAAATTTCAGGGGTAGGGTGGCAAGATTTTCATTGCAAAGGTCCGTTGAGTAAGCATAGACTTATTTTAATTCAAACAAACACACCAATGTCGGGAAGTAACAATCCGGCGTGTGAAGAGCAGCGTATAATCAAGGCTTTATCAATTTAAAATGTATGCAGGTTATAAAACCTTGAATACGTCACAAATCAGTATTCTCTTGATAGATTCTTTGGAAATTAGCGTTTTATAGAAGGAGGTGCACAGTGAATGATGGATAATGCTTTATGAAAACCATTTAGCGTTAGAAATGTTTGATAGAATGGACAGCATTGATTGGTTTAGCAAAACTTTTTTTATATTAAGTTTTCTTTAACATGTTTGCTTCAAATCGAAAACAAAATTCAATATTTAATATGCATCAAAACAAAAGTTCAAATATCCTGAGAACAGTACCTGCACAGTTGCTTTATTTTGGATCTAGTTGTAAACAGTTAATCTTAGATTTGAAGTCTAACTTCTGGATCCAAAACCTTGGTTAACTCTGATTCAATTCTTTTGTAAATACAAGTCTTATTTATATCTCAGTTACGCTCTCAATTCACTTTGAAACTTCAAATGTCACCAATTCCTTATTTTTTCCTGAAGCCCTTTCTTCTTGTTTTTATTTGCTTATAAAGAAATTTAGGTAAATACTTTTAGGCTCAAATAAATTGAAAATTTGCAATAAGAGATGTTTTTTCCCTTTCGCAGAGTTCCCGCCCTCCATCCCCACCCTTTGTACACAGACGAAGCCCCTCCCCCCAGGGGGAGATCTGTATCGCCATTGCTGAAGAAATCTTACGGAAGAGAGTTGAAAGGTCACTTCATGCCAGACTGTACTTCCTACAACAGAGTGGACCAAACTCATTCGTGATTGGTGGAGATTCACCCAATCACAAATACAAGGTCGTCATTGGACCGCAGGTACCTTACTTTTGATTTGGTTTGGTTTGATTTCTTGTTTTCACAAAAGGAACATACTCCATAACCATGGTGAAGGGTTACAACAATACTTAAACTATACAAATTGCAGTTAACATCATGACGGAGGGGTTAGCAAAAAACATTGAATTCGTTTTACAACAGTATACATACTTGGCTAAGCAATGAACAAACATTTTCCCTGAGAAGTCATCAACAAAAGGAGTATGTTTCCTTTCGATCACATACTAAAATCTGCAAAACAATTATAAAAACATTTGCTGTGTTTTATTTTATCGATATTGTAACAAAACATTCTTAATGTTTAATCTTCTAAGGCCTTTCAAAATAAAGCAGGTTTGATTTTTCCAAAAATAAATTCTACTTAGCAATAGTAGATAATATCAAATGGTGCTATCCACCAAACAAAACCATCCCCTAAATCCTCTAAACCACAGTACCAGATAAAGTGTTCATACATTGAATAACGGACCAAGGATTTCACTAAATATTTTTCTTGCATTAACTAAACACCCCCCCCCCCCCCCCAAGAGATCAGTTACGAGGAAAAAGAAAATCATTTCCGGCTATTTTTGCCTCGACCCGTCATCAGAGAAGGATTAGAAATAGAGGAAAAAAACATCTGCCTGTATTTTTATTAGCCATTCAAGCATGCCACTCTTAAAATTTCAAGGCGATATCGCCATTAGGTTCTGTGTGTATTAGCACGTTGGTGTAGCAGTAATTTCTCTTGGATACACGCAGCGTAGGTTCTTGTGTGCTGTAGCTATGGCAACCATGATACACTGGGTGAGAGTTTGTTGTGTAGTAACAGATGTTATTAATCATGGTTGCGCTGTCAACGACTGTAGGTGAAATTAGTACCAAGAATGTCGGTATAGTGCCTGTATGAAGGGTATAATAATCGTTAATAATTTACTGGTTGGCAAACAAATTGAGGTTTCATTTGCAATAAATACTTTCTCTTTTCACAAAATTATTATAATAATTTACAGTTCTTAAGAGTTGCAATAAAACCAAGGAAATAAAATATATGACCAACCAGACAGAATTAGTGGTGATGTCATCAAAGTGGGCTATATTTGGCTCTTCAAAATTAGCATTTCTTACAAATTGTTTAGTTTAAATACAATTTCTTAAACGTTATGTCTATTACATCATAATTGACTAATATTTAATTGGCTGCTTGCCAAACAACTTGGATATATTGTCAGTTTGGTATTTCTTTTGACAGGCACCCGGAACAAAGATCTTGAGACAATAGGCAGACCACCAACATAGGGCTAGATAGCTCATTTGGTAAAGCGCCAGCACGATGTTTGATCCGAATCCTGTTCTAGTTAATATCTTTGTTCAATCCCAATTTATTTAAAATTTACCCAGTGTTTGTGTGTCGTTTGCAACTTCATATTGATGTATAACTGTATTTGTCGTTCATTTTTGTTTTTCAGAATTGTAACTGTGGAAAGGGTCCATTTTGTCTGCATGTATTATTTGTGATGCTTCGTGTGTTCCAAGTAAAAGAAGGAGATCCGATGCTATGGAGTAGAACGCTCATGAACTATGAGGTATGTCAGCCACTAATGGCCACTCTCCGTCTTAGAGCTGTTTGTTTAGCAGATGAGCTTGCCGGCAAAACGTAGCAGGTTACCTTTTTAAAACAACATCAGTGCGTCACAGTGATCAAATTATTTTATTGTACTATCATATTGTGCAGAGAAAAAGGCTTCATGCACAACGTTCTACATTGGGTTTTGTGTACAATTGCGATAGATGTAGAGTGATTCATGTTTTGAAGTTTCAAACATGTACATCTATGGAGTGCCAAGGCACACTTGTAACCAAAACCTTTTTGTTGCTCACCAACAATGTTCTTATGTCAGCCATTATATTCTTCCTACTTAAGCTTTTTTCCTGATTATGTTGCCGTTAGAACATTTTGAAAACATTGTGTCTAAATAGCCTGAAAAGTCATTAAAGCCTACATTATGTACATGTACATGTAGGCCAGCCCTTGTACTCCATGAAATATTCATACTGTCTCCAAGCTCCAAATATCATAACCATAACAACATGAGAATAGTTAGTAACTTTCTTTGTGCTAGAAGAGTTTTTATAAACTTCAACTTGAAAAATATTTCCACAGGTTGAAACATTATTCAGAAACTACCAAGCCAGACAGAAGACCCGTCTAAAACGTTCATCATCAAAAGCGACCAATCAGCAACAGAGGAAGTCGTCCAATGAGGGTTCAGTTGAGATGACATCATCCACCTGCACCGGTTCCTCCGATAACACAATGAATAGCGATCAGAGGTAAGAGAGTGGGAACCAGTCACTCCAATTTTGTAACCCTAGCTTCTCAAACTAATGCTTTGTCTAAATTATTTTGAAATTTTGCTTATTTCTGTTTGGTGTTTTGTACACCAGTACAACATGTCAATTGACCTGACCATAATCTATCAAAGGCCATTGAATATGACCTATAATCCCTTAGGATTGTTCTTGGCAAAACTTGTTATACTTATTTTATTCAATATTACCCTTTGTAACAAAAATTATAAAACGCTGTTATCATAAAAAGAGGAGGTACAACAAACCTTGTTAATAATCAAAGAGAATTTGGTTGGATGACAGGCACCCTATCCTGAGAAACTGTCCTTATTTGTTATTAGCATACGCAGTCATAAGATAGACATTAATTAGCATAAGCAGCTATTAGCATCTGTCATTAGCCTATTATATGTTATCATACACCTCATTAGCATACACTGTTTTGTCTTGCAGCAATAAAGAAGAGGACCTTTGCCCAATCTGCCTCTTGGAGATGATAGACGGGGAGAGTCTTGTGGTGTGCCAAGATGGCTGTCGTAATAGGCTTCACCACCACTGTGTTGCCATCTGTAAGTGTATATATATCACATTCAAGTCTTGTGGTGTGCCAAGATGGCTGTCGTAATAGGCTTCACCACCACCGTGTTGCCATATATATATAAAAAAATGTTTCGCATTAAAGTCTTCTGGTGTGCCAAGATGGCTGCTGTAGCAGGCTTCACCACCACTGTGTTGCCATCGGGGCCAAATTTCATGGCTCTGCTTACCGTAAGCAAAGAATCGGCGCTTAGGGAAGTAGGTAATTCTGTGCATACGTCAAGCATGCCGTGAGGTGTCTGTGGATTTGTTGGCATGATCCGGAAGGCACCAAATATATAGACGGTTATCACACATTGTGTATCGTGTTTGCAGACTTGTCAGAGTTAGAGTTGACCAAATAAAACTTTGGCCTCTATAAAGTTGTAGTGCTTGGCTGTAAGTGTAATTTTCCGTGAAAGTGTTTCGCTGGAGAAATTCCAGTGCTTATAATTATCTGAAATAAGGCTATTATCAACTGCCAATTTTTTTCCTTAAAATTTAACAGGGGGAGCGGAGTGTGAGAGACAGAACGAAGCCCTCAACTGTCCTCTCTGTCGTACAAAGTGGGACAGTCCACATGAGGATGGGGGTGATACACCTCCTAATGAATGCAACGGTGTACCCCCTAATACTAGGCAACCCTCTCCAGCACCCTCACCTAGGCTGATGAGGCGTGCCAGCAGGCAACAATCGGATAACAGTGAGCTGCCTCCAGAGACCATGCCTTGGATCGAGGTAAGTCATGAATTATTTTATTAATAGTTTCTTTTCTTTTTTTTCAATATATTGTGGCTTATTTTCCCCTTATTCATTTCAAAATGTAATGTTGTTAAACGTTAAGCCTTTGTGCTGCGAGGACAGTTTGAAGAAACCAATTCTATTTTTCTATCTATCTATCTATGTTTACAGCCTTATACGCGATGAAATAATTATAGCGGTAACTTTCAAGCTTCCAATGTAATGTAGGTTTTTCACAAACATAGATACGTCAAAAAGCGGCCTCGTAGCAACGAAATAGGCAATTGAAGATCCATGAAAATGGGCCCAGTAATACCAATGGTACCTTTAGACTGAAGTTTCACCATGTATTTATGTTGATTGTTTTTCTTTTTCAGGAATTTTCTGAAGAAATCATTCGGCCGTTATTCTCTCGAGAGTGGAGCCTCCGAGAAACTGGTTTCCATCACCTGAGGCCGGCCATGCGTGCCAAGATGCAGTCACAAGAGGGGGGTGTTGTTTACAGACAGATTGATGAAGCGTTGATCAAAAGCTGCTGTGAGATACTTGCACTTGGATGCTCAGATCCTGTGTACAAGGTGTACGTAGCTTCACTGGTAAGTTCTGGTGGTTAGTCATCGGAGACTGGGTTCAAATCCCTGTCATGGCACTTGTGTCCTTGAGCAAGATGCGCAACTATAATTGCTTCTCTTTACCAAGGGGTATAAATGGGTACCTGTTAGGGTAGAGGTTGAGAGAACATCAAATCTTACTTGAAAATTGCTTGCTACAGTGTTTATTTCAAACAATGTTTTGATTTTGTAATGTGAAGTTTCTCATGACTGGTGTAGTATCTTGCCTGTCCTAAAATGCCATGGAATGCACCAAGCCACTCTCACAAGATGAATTGTTGATATGACCTCTTCCATGTTGCCCTCTGACCTTAAAGCTTGATGTAAGCGGCCATGTTTTTTTATCTCTTAACAGAAAGGACTGCGGACTCTACTGTCTTGTATCCAGTGTTTCAATGAGGACGAGAGACAGAGATTGAGGCAGCAACTCAAACAAGTCATTGAACCAATTCTTTTCAAGTGTGCTGACGGAAACAGGTAAATATTCATGTATTTTTTTCCAGACACATTTTAAGTTTGAACTTTCACAAACCAAGTCAAAATTTGCAGCCAAGTCTTGGCTTGGTGTGTTGATCATATACACAAAAGCAATGCCTCTCACAGGTTCAGTAGTCACTGTAACTAAGCCTTGGCGACTAGTGCTATTAGTGTCGTAGTCTAGTTGCGGCTCCTGTTTTTCAACTACTCAGTTATTCGTGCCGCCATGACTACTACAAAAATAGTTGCGACTACATGTTTGCTGAACCAAGCGTGTCGCTCATGACTATTCACAACATTATTACACAATTCTTTAAGCGTGAATTTTACTATTGCGCCTGCGGCAAATATAATGCAGCAATGCAACTTTGGAATTAAGAAATAGTCGCAACGAGTGTCCAAGTTGCGACTATTTGAGGTGGGACTAGTCAGGTAGTAAATTTCACTAGACGCCCTGGCCAAACTGTTACCCTTCATGTTCTGATGCAGTGATGATTATCTCTTACATTATGCATCATTCTATGTGTCCTTTCCTAAATAGACGCACCAGTCAGCTCTCAATCTCAGCTCTGATTGAGCTGAGCAAAGGACAAGCGGGTGAGCTTGCCTTGGGTCGAGAAGTCTCAGCATCAGGTTTGTATAATTTTCTTTCCTCCCTCAAAATAAACAGAATCAACTAAAGGCTGTGTAAGAAACGGCAACTTTGACAACAGCTATTTTCTCATAGAGCAAAATTGCTTTGCACAAAAACTTTGTTTTTCAACTTGATTTTGACTTTATTGATTCATAGATTTGGTTGGTCTTGGTGCAGTGGAGTACGTTGAAGAGTGCATCTATGATTCCTCTTTGTCCTTCGAGCCAGCTTGGCAACCCCATCTTGGTCGCCTGTGCGTCCTGGAGAAACTCATGAAAGAATTTCCAGAGGAGTATGTCCCTGATCAGCATGAGGTGGTTCCAACACACAACTCTCACTGTAATCGCCTGATGTGTGTCCTACGCTTCGCCCTGACGGCCATACCCAACGCCCACAGCCGCATCTGCAAGCTTGGTAAGAGACTCTTCGTCAACGTCGCGCGGAATACAGTCCACATGCCGCAGCTCTACGAAAAGGTCTGCGATTCAGTGGCAGAGCTTGACAATGACCTGCAGCATGGGATACAGCGGCGACTCACAAACATTCTGGATGACTTTGAAGCCTCTAGGAATGTTGCTGAACGGTTGCAGGAGACGGATATGCATATCTATGGGAGAGTTGTCATGGACCTGGAGGATGATATAGAAAGAAACAGTGAGACTGCTCAAGCTCCAGAGGGCTTACTAACACCACCACCCACCCCACCATCACAAGGTGCTACCCAATCCAAACAATCAGCTTCCAAAATCCCTGTATTGGTGCAGGATAATCAAGGACAAATTAGACCACATGTTGTCATCAGGTGTAAGGCAAACTCAAGGCAAAATAGTGTGCAGGCCATCCAGAGCGATGGCACACCCCAAAGGGCTACCAACAACCAAACCGAGGACCTCTCCGACCTGTCCCTATCCATGTCTCCTTGCTCACCCACCGATCGGGCCATCACCTTCAAGAGTGAGGTAGCAACAGCCAACTGGTCGTCACCGACACACGCTCCAAAGGTCCCAAGCTGCAAGGAGCAGATTGAGATTGAGGAAGCGGAAGCCATTGCTGTTGCTTTAGAAACATCAATTACCCAGAACCCTCTTCCAGTGGTACCAGGATTGACACCTGCAAAGGACGAGGATGTCATTGTTCACATACAGAGTGAGGTAAGTGTTATGTAGATATCTTCACAGGGCACCATGGCAAAAGCACAGGGCACCATGGCAAAAGCACAGGGCACCATGGCAAAAGCACAGGGCACCATGGCAAAAGCACAGGGCACCCTGGCAAAAGCACAGGCCATTATGGCAATTGCTGTGGGTTATTTTACAGTTATTTGTGACTTTAGATGTGCACAGTTCATCTCCCCCAAAGCTTTGAATATTTTCCTCAATGTGATTTTTAAATTAAATATTCATGTATTCTTCTTTCTTTCTTTTTCTAGGATGGTGATACACCAAGAGAGAAGTGCTACGTAGAGAAGGAGCATTGGGTTAAGGGTGTACTGCTGGGAACCGGTGCATTCTCAAGCTGCTACCAGTCAAGGGATATTAAGACGGGAACATTAATGGCAGTCAAACAGGTATGGTGAAATTTAGATTAGATAAGACTAAGTTAGTTTAGATTAGATTTTGGCTTATTGCTATTTATATACAGGTGAACAATAGAAATTGCCTTGGCCCTTGTGCTTAAAACTACATAAAAGTATCAGGCCTTGAACTTCTCTCATGAAGAGAAGAGGCATGGCAATTTTCCTCTGGAAAGGGGACACTATTTGTATTTTAGCTTTGCAAAGGGCACCACAGCAAAAGCACAGGGCACCACAGCAATGGGCTGTGGGTTATTTTGAAAAATGTAAGAAAATTTGAGAAAAATACATTTATTAATCCAGGATATTTTCATTGTGCTTTTAGAAATTATAAATTGTTACCATGAAGTTAATTTTCAAAAAATGTTCATTTCTCCTCCCCCAGGTTTCTTTCATCAGGAATAAAAATTGCGACCAAGAGAAAGTTGTATCTTCCTTGATGCGTGAGATCAAACTCATGAAGGAGTTGGACCACCCGAACATTGTCAGACTGCTGGGTGCAACGAGACACAATGGACACTTCAATGTCTTTGTGGAGTGGATGGCAGGTACGTCCTATAGACCAGCTTAGTCAAAATCGGAACAGCTTGTTGCACTTTATCTTTCTATCCTGCCTAAATTTGGTTTCAAAGATTTTGATAAATTCTTTTCTGTTTGGCTGGTGTTTTAGAAGTTTGATTTGGTAAACAGAGTTAATGAATGAAGTTCTGGGCCAAGTGAAGCCCGGTTCATACTTCCGGCAAATGCAAAGCAAATCTTGGTGATACAACAATCGGTATGCACGTTTGAGCCAATTTGGATGCAAAATAATTTCCTTTGCACGCAGCATTTGCATGAAGTATGAACCAGGCATTGGGGTTTAAATTTTCTGCAAAGGGTTTTGTTTGCTATAAAGGGCTTCCTGTATTGGTGACACTGCATGATATCAATTTATCGGTGAATACCTCCCCACCCTCTCTATCATCCCATCTGTCTCTCCTTCCCCACCCCCAGGTGGTTCAGTGGCCTCCGTTCTGTCTGCTTATGGTGCTTTTGAAGAGGCGGTGTTGTTGAAATACACCAAACAGCTTCTTACTGGTGTGGCATTCCTCCACAGCAAGCATGTTGTGCACAGAGATCTGAAAGGTAATGGGAAATAAATCATTTTGTTCTTCTGATATTTGATGAGGTGTAACATACATGATATTCTTCATACTTCTGAAAATTGTGGTTAAATAGCTACCTATGTCTATCGAAGCCTATAGCGTGTGTACATTGTTTACATGTAGGGCAGTCATTCATGAAAAAATTTTCCTACTATGGACCAAATTTTACGCCTTATTTATCGATCCATTTTACCTTCTATAGACACCATCAAAAATTCTATTGTAACTTTTCAACAGTGTATTTACATATTTTTTTCATTTACCTAGGTGCCAATCTGTTACTGGACAGTACGGGTCAGCATTTACGCGTAGCAGACTTTGGCACCGCTGCCGAGATGGCATCAAAGGCAACCGCTGAGGGAGAGTTCAAAGGTCAGCTCATCGGAACTATTGCGTTCATGTCACCAGAGGTAAGTCAATTCAGAGATTGTGGACTTTTGATATTTTTAAATTAGTTTGTTATGAGATTAAGTCTGATTACCAAACCATGTGTACATCTTGATTAGGTCAGCACTTAATAGAACCCAATAGACCTTGTGCATTGACATCATCAAGCCATCATCTTAGAGGTAAAACAGTGACGTAATAATTGCAACGCACAGATGTGCATGTGTGGCGCACAGGATTAGCCAATAATCAACCTTCTTTTGACCTTAAAGTGAGGGTGCCCTACTCAAATAGCATCGCTTGCAAAAGGTCTATGAAAATTTTTTGACTTTTTTCCTAAGGGCCAAGTATCATACCCATAGATTATGTTCTGTAATTTTTTAGACAAACAAATTTACACGATACACCAGTTGTGCCTTTTGAGCAAATGTGTCATGTAGCGTTTTTGAACAAAGATTATGTAAAGGTGGTCACTTTAAATGTTTGAACTTTTTTGACAGTGGTGTTTTGTTTTTTGACCAGGTATTAAGAGGTGAAACGTATGGTCGTTCCTGCGATGTATGGAGTATTGGATGCTGTATGGTTGAGATGTCCACTGCCAATCCTCCATGGAATGCATCCGCAATCTCCAATCATCTTCAGCTCATCTTTAAGGTTAGATTAACATCTCTCTCTAATATAACATTTACAATGGCTCGGCTCATGACAAGATCAGCGTCCGAAACCAAGACACTCCACAGTTGTTATGCAACAGTTGATTTTTGGACTTCTAGTGCATCCAGTCACTCCTAACTGTTTCAGACGTCAAACTTTTCATGTACATAGTTAATTAAGAATCAGAGTCGTGCCTGTCTGAAACGGGTATAAGATGCCGCGTGAGTAACAAATTTAAAATCAATGATATAGTTCCACTGTGATGTGATTTTTAATGAGTGATTGTTTCTTGTTGGATGACAGATTGCCAGCGCTGAAGGACCCCCTCCCGTACCAGAAGACTTGTCAGCCCCAACCAGAGATCTGTTACTACGATGCTTTGAGCACAAGCCTGTAAACCGAGAGAGCTCTGCTGATCTCCTCAAGCATGCTGTATTCACACGGCTCTAAATGTATGGAGGCAAGGCTAGCTGCTGAAACAATGTTAAACTCGTTGCTTGATGGCCGTGGCCAGGATTCTAACCCTAACCCAGACAAAAATCTGTCTGAAGATGCCTGAATCTGTCTGAAATCTGAAGCATATTGTATGCACACGGCTCTGAATGTATGGAGGCCAGGCTAGCTGCTTACACAAACTCATTGCTTGAAGGTCTTAGCCAGGATTCTAACCCTTAAATCAACCACCAGGGCCCAAGTTCATAGAGTAAGCTAAGCGAAACAAAATGATGCTAACCAGAATAAGGTCACCATCCAAAAAACCATGTCACATGTACAATTAATGACAGTTATCCTGTTCATAAGCAGGTATTTAAGTAGTGTTTTCTGCTTCAGCAGCTCTTTGAAATTGGGCATGGATAGAAATGGTAGCAAGATAATGCTAGGTGCCTTAATTTATTATGTGTTTTTACAGATAAACCATTTTGTAGATCCCACTTGCCCAATTAAAGGTATTTCAGATTCCAAGAGTTTCACTAAACACTAAATAAAACCAAACTGAAAAGTTCTTACAAGTTATCGGTGTCAACAATACAGATAGTTCAGAAAAATCCTTTAACATTCAGTCATTTTAAGAATTGAACTGGCAAGGTTTCTGTAAATCCTTTAACATTCAGTCATTTTAAGAATTTAACTGGCAAGGTTTCGGTTCAGTTGCAAAATTCTTTCAGAGCCCAGTTTGTTTCAAGTTCACCAACAAACTCATTTCTAGTAACTTCTACATTTGGCTTCAACACTTTGTTTTACATTGGGAGTTATCCACCACTTAACATGTACTCCAAACCAAGCAATGGTTCTTATCAAATGTCTTAAAGTATGAAAGAGTGAACAGTTTTGTTTTGAATAAGATATGTACATTTTATAATGTAAATGTTTTAGTTTGAACGATTGTGTAGTTGTGTATATTATAGGACAGGGTATGACAGAATGATATGCTGTTTGGCCACACATTCTTGATCTGTCAGTGTCACATGTTATTGTTTTATAAATTTATGTTCCATTTTGCGTTTATGCAATCAGATTATTTTGCTCCAAATATAAATCATATATTATACAAATAACCAAATAGGTGTTTTTAGACAAGATAAATAAACAATTTTATTTGTGTATAATTTTGTGTACAAATCTCAGACGTATCCACCACAGGTAGTACTTAACAACTCATTCATTTGTAAATTAACTATTACTTTCTAGTATATGTTTCTTTTATGTATCCACTACTTATGTATTCACTTTGCAACGTCTACTTAATAACAATTGCAACAGTTTTTCTCTAAGTGACATGTTCATTTTTGAAACCGTATTCATTAACGTTATCAGTATGTATGTGAATATATATTTGTCTATTTGACATTTGCATTTTTTTACAAAGCTGATAGAAATGAATCCGTCCAAACTTCACCTCTTCAGATGTTTTTGAAATAACAAACACACTGTCTGTTGTGAATACTAATTGTGTTTGATGTAAATATAAGCAAGTGGTATCAAAAGCAAGGTACAACATTGGTAACTCTTTAAAAACAAAATGGTGGAATTCACTTGAGGTTTCACATCAAAAAGTAAACTTTTTAGTTTTATCTTTTTGGAAGAATACTTTCTGTTTGCAATGCACTGCAATTCCTGAAAAATCAACTGAATCCTCAAGGTTTTTAGAAGCTCTGGGGCAAGTTAGGTTTAGGGAGTAAGTGCCAATGGCATACCTTGTCTTTATTTATCACTGTACATTTGTACAACAAGTGTGTTTAACAAGTATGTGCGTAGGGTGACTGATATGAAAGTGCCTTGAATCGGTCATTAGGAAAGGTTTGTAAAGTTCAGTAATATACTTTGAACAGTTGGCTCAAAGACTACAAGTGTCCCCCCCCCCCTCTTAAAGTCAAAAGGTTATGAAAAAGTGTCTGTTGGGGAATCATAACTATTTTTATTTTAGAAAACAAATAAACATTATTTGAATTTTTTTTTCAAAATGTTGCAATTTTAATTGTAATTTTCTGTAGAGAGGGGTACTTCTTTTGTTAACTTCTTTTTCTTTTTCAATTTTCTTGAAGTGAAGGTTTTAACTTTATGATTTTAATTAAATTATGTTACATCACAGATGTGCTACATGTTGGGACCATTCACATATTTGTTTTTTACACAAAGGAAGTCATCCACATGAAAAAAGGACCAAGGATTGTGAAGAAAACGCAATAACTTTTATAAACAAGTGTTTTTACAGCCTGCCTAAAGATGAAAAGGACCGAGTTATGTGAAGTGTATTTTTGTAACGGAAGAAGTTTGTTTTTAATTTTGGAAACGAGTGATACAGTATTCTTATAAATGTACAGTATTGTAAGATAATTTTATTATAAAGTATTTCTTCAGTATTTCTTATGAAATAAAGACCTTGATCCAATTTGATAAAAATTTGTAAAGGAGAAAGTGTTGAAAAAATGGTCAGGTGACTTTAACGAGCATGTTTATGTACTTAACCTCTTGTGTCTGAGGTGGGGCACAAGACATACAAGGTGACCACCTTAAGACAAGTTTTAAAAGTGTTGACTGATCCAAACACAAGTCCAGAGGTAGTTTAGAACTGACAATGCTTATATATGAGGTGTATTATGTTTGTGTTATGTGAACTCATGTTGTTGTTTGGATCAAAAGAAGAAAAAAGCTGCAAAGACGACCTCATTTGGTGAGATTTCTATTTCAGGAAAATGAACCTCATTTTCTACTTGCAAGTACAGTATATCATTTAAACTTGTAATAATACCAAGTTGTATCATGATTGTATATAGCCCCATGTGTACATATTTTTTCATCCATTTTATGTATGGTACAAACAATAAATACTGATTAATTTTATCAAATAAGCTTTTAACTCATGGTTTTCTTCTGATTGGTCCTATGTTTTGTGTTGCTTCCTTCCCACATCGGTCATTGTTAATTAATGCGGAAGACTTTCTTGATCAAGAAGTGAAGCAATATTTGCATTTGTGTTGTACCACTGCACACATTATACGCATCACGCAAAGGTTGTCAAATTATGCACTATGCACGGCGCGTGTGTTGTGTAACCATCACCAGCAGTGTGGGTTCGAGTCCCAGTCGAGACACCTGTGTGCTTAAAGCAAGACACTTAGCCATGATGCTTCGTCCTTCGAAAGGGACGTAAAGCCATTGGTACCGTGTGTTGTGTAACGCTCATAAAAGAACCGGGTACACTTGTCGAAAAGAGAAGGGGTTTGCCCGATGATCCTGGTTTGATTGGCAGCATATTGTGCCACACAAGAAAGATGTACAGTGTGTGTAAAGGGAGATACAGTAAATAGGAAGATTAATTTTGAAAGCAAACTTTCTCCGGAAAAACAGACCGAGTTAGCCTGGTACCGATACTCGAGTGAGTACATGTGCATTGGAAATACATTGAGCCACACTAGGGTCCATTGGTTTCCATGCCCCCAAACCAATAGGGCTGTACACCGAGGTAGCGTAACCTCTATACAATGTAATGTAATAGACCCCTTGCAAATGACATCACAGGCCCAAACAACGCCCTCACTGAGGTCAATCAAGACCTTTCATTGGCTGAGAGTTGTGCGTTGTGAACATTTTCATTGTTTAATCTAAGCAATGGCAGCCAATGCAAGATGTCTATTACATCCGTTTCAGACAGGTGCGTCAGAGTCGCGCCGAACCAAATAGATTAGGAGCGACTCTAGGTCGACCCAAATAAATGTAGGTTTCAGACGGGCAAACTTAACCTACTATTTTCATTGGCTCGGCTTATGACAAGATCCTTGCTAAAACCAAGGCACTCCAGAGACTGCACCAGTCAATCTTTTTCGACTTGTAGCAGGTCCAGTCGCTCTTAACTGTTTTAATAACTGTTTCACACGTCAAACTTTTCATGTACTTATTTCAGAATTTGGTTTGGCGCGACTCTGGAGTGTCTGTCTGAAACGGGTGTAAGGTGAATTGCACAAAAACAAAATTTGACTCGACATTCGACCCCTACAAAAATGACAGTGTGCATACTTTGATTTATTATTTCCATTGGAAACAAAGATCATGCGTTCTCCACATTTTGTGACTAAATTAAACAAAAAGCATTGTGAAACTTATTTAAATGTTGCTTTATCAATGACCATTCACTTTCCTGACTCATCTCAGCCAACGATGGATCAATTTCTTCAGTGATTGGTTTTAAAATTAATTCTCATTAGTATTCTTGAACAAATCATGTCAAACAAGATCGATGTATTATTAGATAATATTGTTATATAGAAACAATTAAAGAAAACTGTGACCTTATTGACCAATCCTGGCCTGGTTTTTAATTTGAGGCAGGCCTGGAATTCCATGCAGGCCAGGCAGGCCATGGCCTTTGTTGCCCCCTGGTCTTGGCCTTGGTGCCCTTCAAAAAATTTCCATTGACTTTAAGGTTTTCCAATGGAAGTGCCCTTTGCAAAATGAAAATGGCATTGCCCTCTTCAAAGATGAAACTCCAGGACTGTAAAGCCACAATTCCTTGGAAATTAAGCTTCATTACCACCCCCCCCCCAAAAAAAAGTTATTATCCACCCATTATATTAACAAATTTGATAAAATATTCAACGAGGGTGTAGAGCCATCACGAAGTAACGATTTCTGATGTGATAGTTCCATTAAGATTTAAAAAAAAAAAAAAAAAAAAAAAACCTAAGTAAGATTTGAAATTTTGCATAGTGCAGGAAGTAAAAAGTGAAGTTTATGAGTAACATTAATGTGTTGTTAAAATCTTTTTGGGGGATAAGTGTTGGTTCCGAGAAAAAAGGGTTACACACCTTTGTTTCAACATCCTTGTGGTCCGACACCCCTAATGTGTTTGCCTAATCTTAACCCCAACCCTCGGGTGTATATCACTATCAGAACATAGGGGTTTCATTTCATTTCATTTATTCTGGTTGTGGCGCCGAGGACTCTCACAAAAGTGAACTTAATCACTAGCCAAGGACCCCATGGAGTGAAGACAATGAAAGAAGTTGCAGTTTGAGATGTTGGAGGAAAAGCCAGGTGAATTATTGTACAAGTTTTGTAAACCTTTGTATATGCATGCAATCTGTTATGTTGTCTTGATTGACGACGCCGGTCTGACGACGATCAGTCACCGGTAAAAGGCGCAACATCGACTGGTTCAAGACTTGGCTAGTCTATGAATTGATCCAGATGCTTGTTTGAAACAGATATCTCTTCTCCAGTCCTCGCTGTATAGATAGTTGTTGGATTATGGGTACTGTGTGATTTCACAAAATCAAACAGAAAAGGCCTGTTGGAGTTTGTTAGGTTTTGCATCATGCCCCTTAGCAGAATGTTTCATTTTGTTTGATTGGGTACAGTTCCCATCGCATGGTAGTATAAGATGTTGGAATGTGTTGGTTAGGGATGGATTCTAGTAAACACTTTGGGAGTTAGAGATAGAACTAAAGTTAAAATCAAATAACAAAACGAACATCGCTCCCTCTATGGAAGACATAACAGAGCTTCTGCAAGTCAAGAGTAATGTCAGAATTTTCCCCCCTAAAATAGTCGGCTTTCATCTCATAGTTTCCTGAAGCAGAAACTAGTTTTATGAAATACTAAAGCCCGGTTCATACTCCCTGCGAATGCGATACAAGTTTTGACGCCACAAATTCGCAATGAATAATTCACGTCAGTTGACTTGTGCTTAACTCCTGCGATACATTTGCTGCGAACGTACATACAAATTCAAATCGCATTCGCATTCGCAGGAAGTATGAACTGGGTTTATCTGGTGCTAATCGAGAACTGGGTTTATCTGGTGCTAATCGAGAACTGGGTTTATCTGGTGCTAATCGAGAACTGGGTTTATCTGGTGCTAATCGAGAACTGGGTTTATCTGGTGCTAATCGAGAACTGGGTTTATCTGGTGCTAATCGAGAACTGGGTTTATCTGGTGCTAATCGAGAAGTTCAAATGTTCTCAATGCATCGTCTTCTTTAGTCTCTAATGTCGCTATTGCACCGTCGTTGAAGACGAATGATGACCCACTGTCCATGACGAGGCATGCATCCCAACCACGGGATCGAACTCGGATTCTGTGTTGGAAAAAGTCACAATAATATTAGAGAATTAAAACATGTCCCCCCTGTTCTGAAAATTGTCCATCCTACGACACCAAACCAAAGGGAAAAGCATTTGTGTAGGACAGTTGTATATTACTCAAAACCACAAGGAATCGTGACTGGCCAGGCCAGGATTCGAACACTGACCAGAATTTGAAATACGGTAATACTTGGCAACAATGCTCCATAGCATGTGTTTACAAACAAGGTAGCTTTACGTGGTGTTTGAAGCTTTTCATGGTGTGAAAAAAAAAGAATAAAGAATAGAAAACTTGCGGGTACAACAATGTTTTAAATCTCGTTTGTGGGAGTGTTGGCTCTAAAGTGCCGGTGTGGTCTCGACGTTTCGAACAGTCAGGAGAAAGCTTGACATGTATGTACCCGTGTATGGGTCTATACTTACTTCTTTGCAAACCCTCTTGGCATCATGGCTTGGTAGATGCCATTAATGACCGGATCACGCACTGTATAGGAGAGGGTCGGGTCGCTAGCATCAAATACCAGTGAATTATTGAAGAGAGAGGCAACTCTCTCCTGGAGCTCAGGACTGATTGGGATATTGGCCCCCGTCTCTTGGTTAACTGTTAACAAAAACATTCAAGACATAGTACAAAACTGCTTCATATAGAGAGATGCTTTTAAGCATAAATAAGCAGAAAACCAGTTACAGATAATACATGTGGAATGATACTTTGGCTGGTTATCTTATTCTGGTAAGCAAAATAGTTTTGTTCTTAGCTACTTTTTGTGCTTAAGCAGCTCTATGCCATTGGGCCCTAATAATTATCGATTAAAAAGGAAAAGAATAAGAATAAGAGATCATAAAATGTATTAAAACTATTCTCAAGAGAAATATTTCAGTGCAGAATACTGCCAAAGTCAATGTAAGAGTATTTGAAAACCCAACAATCGTTGTTGCTTATTTCTTGATCTTTGACCCAGTCCCATATAATAGACCTTTGTCATCCTGATTTTCTCCCAGTCAGAGCAATGTCACCAAACCACGGTTGGAAGGGCAAATAGTCTGGTTCCTTTTTGTACTATGACAAATAGTATCCATTACTACTATCAGATACAAGGAATATGACCAAGATGGTGGCATCATAATAAAGGTGTATTATAGTCCAAGAATAAATAAAGGTATACAATTGGTGCATGTACTTACATATTGCTAGTAGTTCTCTTACACTCTGATGTGACAGCTTGTTAATGTTGAGGGACCTGGTGAAACAAAAAACAAATAAACAAATAAACTGCTAACAATCTTTCAATTAACACATTTTTTATTTTATTTTTTTGGACGAAGGACTGAACTAGTAAACTTATTATGCTTTACGGATCAGGCATACTGATTAGGCAAGAGTGAATCTTTGGTTAGATGTGGTCTGTATGTGTTTAGAATGTCAAGTAAGGCCAACAGGCAACCTTGGTTTGTCTGGGTTAGAGTTCATGTTGTCTGGGTCATGTTGTCTGGGTCAGAGTTCATGTTGTCTAGGCCAGAGTTCATGTTATCTGGGTCATGTTGTTTGGGTCAGAGTTCATGTTGTCTGGGTCAGAGTTCATGTAATCTGGGTCACTGTAGGGTTTCATATCTTTATAGTTGCCCTACCATGATGTGGAGCCGGTGCCTGTGCAGATTGTGATGCCTGAACTTTTCTGTCTCTCCATGGGTCCATCATCCACTGATATCTCATAATAAGAAACCCTGTATAAACAAAACAAGATCAAGCCTTATGACTACAAGAAACGGCAACAAACATTCTGCAGATTAAAAAAACTAGAACAGTAAAGTTGAGGACATTTTATAAACCAAAAAAACTCACTCTGTGACAGTGAAAGACAAAAGAAGTCCCCTTGATCCAATGAAACAGCCAAACAGCCCTCTTGCTTAAACACTTTGACCAGTATCAACTGTTATAAAAGTTTAGTTATATGGTAAACTACAGGATTGGACTAAAGTTACTCGACCCAAACCAAAATTGATGAAAGCTTACGTTGATGACAGTGACTCCCCAATGAAGACCTCATTCAATGCTCTGATAGGAAGCACTCTAGGCACTGATTCAGCCTTCTCCAATCCATGTCTTAATCTATTCTCCAAGATCCAATGCTTGTCTCGAAGCTCAGGTAACTTCAGCTGCTCTTCGTGAAGGTCTATGGGCTCAGCGTTGATCAATCCACTCTCTACAGTTGCACGAATTCTCTGACGCCATTTCCATCTAGGGGTGGAAATGTGAAGAAAAATCAGAATGATCGGACATAAGAGTTTTATTCTTATAGGAAAAATTGTGCTATTTTAAAAATGTATAATGTAATATCGCAATATTTCGCTGTAATATCTCTGAAGCATTTGATTTGTTTACAGGTTTCTAGAAAGGTTGATTCCTCCGTTGCTTACAATGGACGGAGTCAAGGGAATAAAGGTCCCATACCACTGCACTGGCATCGACGTCCTACAACAGGACTAGAGTTTTACACACATCAATGACCAAATAATTTTCTATATCCCCGATTCACGTTTAACATTTATCCTGTTCAATATGAAATAAATTCTAAATCAAACTCAAGTAAGGTTTGAATCTACAAGAAACACCTACCTGAATTTCCCTTCCATTATTTTCTTGAGAGCCTCATCAAAGTTCTCAGTATACCATGGTGAGAGGCAAAGATACCCAGCCGACCCACTAGGGTAAGTATTAACTCCTAGCACCGGTTTATCATCAGTGACTTTACTGGCTGTCATGATGAAGGTTCCATCCCCCCCAGCTGGGATGAGAATATCCGCCCATCGGACCGACTCCTCATTCAGGCTTTGGTCGAATCTCTGTGCAACCTTCACCTCGATGTTCTGTGATCTGGAGAGATATTAAGATTTATACTCGATTTAGTATTAATAATGTAAATAATGATATCCTGCCAATATGAGACAGAGGATACACCCCAAATGTCCCTATACTGTACAGGCACTGGACACTATTGGTCATTACTCAAAATAAGTGTTAGCAAAAAACTTACTTGGTATCAAGCACAGTAGAGCTGTTGATAAAACTATGTGAGAAGCAACTTCCTCTGAAGTAACATAGTTTTTGAGAAAGAAGTAATTTCTTACTAAAGTATTTGAATTGAATTTGAGACCTCAGCTGAGCCCACTGGGCCCTAAGCATTCTTGAAACCCTGAAACCTTCTCAGCTTCTAAAACCCCTTGTTTACAAATGGGTATATATCTGGCTCTTTCCAACCATGCATCAAAGTTCCTGTGGTATCTGGGTATGTTTCTATAGTGACTGCGAATGCAATACTTACTGCAAGCTCTCCACTATCTTGTTGACATTGTCGATGTGTACGTTATGTTTTTCTACAAGCCTGTCATATTGAGATCCTCGCTGAACAAGCTGAAAATAATTATCAAAATAGTTACATATATTTGGGACAAGCTTCCGTATGGCGCCACCACGTTTTCATTCCATATGAAATAATATAGTATCTAATTTACCTCAAAGAGATATCCCTTTTTGTAAAAATGAGGGGAAAAGTGGTGGCGCCATACAGAAAGTTATCCTATTTTTGATTTTGGGTTGAACAAATACTTTTCACCGACCTCAAGATTAATGTGCCTGCACTCTACCAAACAGAGTAATTGTTTGCAAAAAAGACTCCACTGACTGTTTAGATCAGATTAACCTATCTCTGTTTCTCGAGTTGCATGTCAAATCCTGACTCAAAAACCAACGGCCAATTAAAAATCAATAACATTTAAAGTTGATAGTCACAATTGACATGTTATTGTGTATAACATATGTTATGACTCAAACCATTCTATTTTAAACCATGTTTGTAATAATATTATTATTGTTACTCATCATTGTTGGTGAAAAAGGAAGTTAGTGAAAAAGAAAGTAAACAAACCACTTTCTTGAGACCATCTTCTCCAAGCTGACTGTATCGCTTCCTCTCAAACGCATAGCGTGACAGTTTAGAGACAACCAAAGCTCGCTTTGGTCTGAAGGGGACCCCGTCCCCTCCAAGCTCAGCCCCGCCCCCTCCTCCTCGAAAGTTTGTTGACATCAGCCTTCGGATCACATTATTGAAGTCCCTGGGGCTTCTTGAACATTTTGCACAGATTAAAAGTCGATGTAAATAACCAGCAAAGACCCCACTCCTATGAACCATCTTTGAGACAGACGATCCTATAAATCGTACTTGGGATTTTGACACGACAACGTGAATAATTTGAAGAAGAAAGCATGTAAATTACTAAAGGAATCGCTCGAGCAGCGAAATGTGTACTGTGTGCACCGTCAGCTTTTGTTGTTGTCTAGCTAGTATGTACTTCGCTCAAAGCCCATCCATTTAAAGGTGCTGTTAATTTTGTGCACTTGCACCCATGCAACTTTTACAGCATGGGTTTAAAGGAGCCACTTTATTACCGCGACTTTTGAAATGCAGAAGTTAGAGACTGGCAACAAAAGCGAGTTTTAGTAAACCTTGGTTCGAAAGAAAATGGCGAGAATAGTAACAAGTCACCATTGGTATATGAGAGACGTAAGTTTTATGTTTATAAATTGTTTAAAGTCGTATTTTCGTGAATAATAAAAGTTACGTCTTGCGAATGGTCCTCTTTTTGACACGTGATTGTTACATGCATACCCCTATGTACGTCTATTTCCGACATCTGATTTGGTTTTATTGTTCTTATTTTAATATTGACACAGTGGTTAATATTACTCAAAACAATTATGAGCATAAAACCTTACTGAAAACTGAAGTAACGTAGTTTTTGAGAAAGAAGTAATTTTCCACAAATTTGATTTCGAGACCTCCTCAGATTTATAATTTGAGGTCTCGAAATCAACCATCTGAGTGAAAAAAGCACACAACTTTGTGTGACAATGGTGTTTTTTTACCCTTGTGCTCAGTAGGGCCAAGTATCATGCCAATGATTTTAATGATTATAGTTTTAAAAGAAAAATCAATGTTGTGTTTATTGTGGAAGTAACATCAATAATAAATCAAAATTATAACACCATTTATACAGCGCCTTTTCCTAAATTTAGATTGCAGAGAGCTCAGAGAATGACTTGAAAAAAACAACAACAATGGGAACGGGAAAAAAAAAAAGGAAAAATAAAAGGAAACCACAACCAGGCAAAGCCTGCATAATTGAGGCAAAGAAAGTCCAGCAAAAGCCGGTCTCTCTATGACGACAAAGTGCAGGCCAAGCCAGGCAAGAGTTACTGATTAAAAAAATATGTTATCCAGTGGCTTTTATGTCTAGAAATGGAAAAAAAGATCAAAGCATAACAACAATTCGTTGAGATTTCCTGAATCTAAATCTCATAAGCGGCAGCAGCAAAACAGCGCCCTTGACTAGTATGACATCATTTCTTTTTATGCTCAGGTGTTTCGATGGAGGACTGGAGCAAGTCTAGCCTGGTCCCTCATACTTCTTCCTTTTACAACAATCTTGTACATCGTTCTTGTTAAAATCGATGTCTTTCATCCATACACATGGTTACTTGGTAAGTTTGTAAACAGTCATTATTTAATCAAATTCTGTTGCAGGAAAATGTTAATGCCTTATGGCCTGACGTTTTGACCCTAGCAGAGGTGTTTTGACCCTAGCAGAGTTTTAAAGACTCTGTTAGGGGCGAAACGTCAGGGCTTTAACTTTTTGTTTGTACTATACCATTTGCCCTTTGGGTTGGTACTTGGCAAATTGCAACAGCTAATTTTATTTTCGCTAAATGATGTTTTGTTACATAGGATGCTATCCTGAAGGGACCAATGAATTCAAGCCCTGGTTTTACTTGAATCAGCTTTATCTCACATGACAATGTTTAAACAGAAATGTTAATCATGAATATTGGTACAGGAAGGTATAAGCTGGTGAAATCTTTTTGAAAGTAAGCTTTCAGGCCTGTATGCTTTGTTTTTGAAAGTGCAAGGGCACAGATGCAGTTTCTCCTTGGTAAAGGGCACCCTATGGTGAAACTGTAAATTTCTACCTGAGCATTTCAAGGGCACCAAGGCAATAACCAGGGAACATTGAGGCAATTACCTATATTGTCTTTGTGAAGCTTTAAAATGAAAACTGTAACATTGGTTCTCTTTAAATTAGATAAAAACGTACTTCCTTGCCCAACAGATTGGCTCGGCACAGCTTTGTCTGTCTCAGGCTTTGGTTACATCATCTTGATTGCCATCCTGACAACAGTTGTTGCCATCGGTAACGTCAACTGCTACACAGGTAAGGTTTTTTTAGGTTTGTTTCTAAAGGCGTTTATTTAGAGGGACTTGTTCAGCAAGCTCTGTTTCATAAACTTTAAATTTTGGATTCCATTTCAAAATATCCAAATGAAGAAATGGAAAACTTTAACCATAAAATTATATAAAAGGTCTATTACTGAGGACTTTTTCTTTTGTTTCCACATTTCGATTATTAATGAATTAACACTATTTAAGCTCCATAGACTTTATCGCAAATACTTGGTATGCGAGGGATAGACATAGAATGATTTGAATGCTGGTCTACATAGAGATAACGTTTGATCCCTAGCTAGATCAACCAGCGTGCATCTCATTCAACATTTAGCGCTTACGCAGTGTGTATTTGCGAAAAAAGGTCTATGCTTTTTAAGTTGCATTAATTATGCCATAGAATATTTGTTAATTTTTCCCCCTTTCTTTGAAGTTGTCCCTACTGTCCACATCAATCGCCTGTCGATCATCTGGGGTTTGGTCAAGCCACCAAGCCTCCTCCACATGGCATGCCACACCCTGGCTGGAGTCCTGATGGCCTGCTGCTGGGCAGCGCTGATTGGCACGTCATACAGCAACCTGACAGTGACAGCCAACAAGGGCGCTACGCTGTGTCTGAATGACCGTCATCTGTTTCTGGTGTTGCATGGTGCATTCATGGTAGGATTTTAAACATTTATGGTGATAACAAAATCAAGCATTTCAGAGTAGACATGCAAGGTCATGACTCTGGCTTGTTTCCATTGGACTTTTTTTCGCAGGGCCACACAGAAAGTACATTCCCACCTGGTTTTGGCAACGGAACATTTAATTACCGTGTATGCATTGCGATTTACAGCCCTGTTCAGTAGGTTTACAGCGCGAAGCTGTTCCCATTGCACTTTTTAGCTGCTGCGAGGAAGTCTTTAGACCACGACATCTTTTGGCCCGTTAGTTTTCCCTCATGGTCGTGGTAAGTTGACAGGGAGGTCAGTTAACCATGCGTCCTCATCCGTTTAGTTTTGTCAATGAAAATTAACACTTCGCTTCAACAAGATACATTTTTCTTACAGTTGCTTACTGTCCTGAATAAGTCCTGAAGTGTTTGGAACTGCTTGCCTGTAAAACGCCCTTCGGCAGCTTATAATAAATGGAATGACTTAATACAAACTTTACTACCAAATTAAAATATTCAATAATCTGCTTTTTATTTGCAGGGTTTTCTGTACTCAGTTTCTTACATTCAGCAGCAGGATCGATATATGGACTTCCCAGTTATACAAGTAAGTTTTATTGTTATGTTGTAATTTATGTATTTGTAATATAGATGAATTTTACTCTCCTGGAAGTGAAAAAAAAAGTTATTTGAGATGGTTTATTCAGGTACTATCGTTACACACAAACAGCTGTATAAATTCTCTGGGTGGTTTTTTTCAAGTACTAGTAACTCTTTTGTGAGTTTCTGTATAGTCTGAAATATCATTTCTATTTTGTTTTCATTGAAGTATCCAATCACAAAACGGCAGTTGAAATAAATCTACTATTAAGGGAATCAATGTGTGGTGAAGAGGTTTTCAACTAGTAGTTTAATCCCAACGAGGCCTGGTTCTTGTTAATTTTACCGAGACGAAGTCGAGGTAAATTATCAAGAACCAGGCCTCCTTATAAGGGAATGCTGTGCGCGTCGCGCGTCTTACGTGATGTGGCACAACTGTCATATAAGCATAGGTGCAAACCCGCGTGTCACGCCCATGTTTCAACACGTTTTACTGGTCATAAACAAAGGTTTATACACACCCACGTGACGCGCTCTCCACCAATAGGAATAGCAAAAATGTCTGAGGTATTTATGAATGTTATTTAACTTACAAAACTTAATTTATCTACTCATCATTATTTAATTAAAACAGTTGTAGTTCTTGGATCCTGAACACATCCATTTAAATTTTTCTGCTGTAGTTTTTTAAACTCACAAAACAGCCGCTGAAATTAACTTGCCTTTTTTATTGAATCCACAAAACAGCAGTTGAAATTCTTCCAAGTGAAGACGTACATGTGGTGCAGCCTGCAGAACAATGCAATTCGTTCATTGAGAGCCAGTGGATATTTTTACATTCTCTTTTATCTGTTCGGTAAGTCCTGTTGCCAAGCAATGCCTCTTAATATGTTCTTGATTCATCTCTCCATCTTCTGTTTTGTCTTCTGTTTTGTCTTCATCGTTTTCTTGTTCTGTTTCATGTTTAAAAAACATTTCATTGTTTTATGAGGTGTCTCTCATCTCACAAGGCCTGATGGCCACTTAAAGCCATTGGACACTTTCGGTAAACAGTATTGTCCAAGGCCCATACTTCGTGTACCACAACTTATATAAATAACAAACATGTGAAAATTTAGGCTCAATCGGTCATTGGAGTCGGGAGAAAACAACAGGGAAACCCACCCTTGTTTCCCCACGTTTTGCCCTGTCATGACATGTGTTTAAATAAATCCGTAATTCTCGCTATCAAGAATTTATATTGTTTTAATGTTTTCTCAAAAAGTAAAGCATTTCATGGAACAATATTTCAAGAGAAGTCTTTCACCATTACCTTCTGTAAACCCTGTAAATTATTTGTAAATCTGTGAACTTTTTTTTTTTTTTCTGTATGGAAAGCGTATAATGGCTTTAAAGGTGAGGGCTACGTTTAACTGATTTGAGCTGTCGACCCAAATCAACTGCCACCAGGGGCATAGTGCCACCTACTCTTGGGGCTGAAACAGGGTTACCGCCCTTGATAGACAGCCACAAGGAGCCAGCTGGATGCGCCGTTGCACCTTGTAAACCCTTATGAGGTGCTACAACCTTGGGTCTCAGAAGTCATCACTCATGCAATAACCTATCTCTCTGAGCATTTGTAAACAATACTCAGCGCCTTGAGTACCTTGTTTGGTAGAAACGTGCGCTATATAAGACTTCGATATTATTCTTCATTATTATTAAAGCAGAATGTATTACCTTCCCATCTTTTCACGAAGCAATTATGGTTTAAGTGCCCTGCTCAAACCATAGTTTCTCAAAGCATTGCATTTACCTGTATCTTAGCAACTCCTTTAAATTTTGCAAAAGTTCTTCTTCTTCATTTTTGTCTTCTCTTTTGAAGGATCCATACCCAAGACTTGGTTACAATCCAACTTGAATCTTGAAGAGACCCCTGTACCTCTCAACTCCATTTCTGGACTTCTAGACGTCTCCCTCGTGTGGATTGTCCTGTGGACCGGTGTCGTCACAACTCACCTTTGGGGAGTGTCACTGTTTCTATTTAAGATCTTCAATACAGAGGTAGGACTTTCTTATTAAACAAAATCGAATTATATTTTGGAAGTTGTCTACAACTGGCTTGTTCCTCTTTGGTTTCCATTGGACAAGCTTTCCTTTCATCTTTTTTTGAATCTATGTACAAACTAAACTGTTATACATGTAGTCAACTTAATCATTGACGATTGTGCCTTTTACTGTTGCTATAAAGGGTGTTGCTATGGGCAGCCTATGCTACAATGCATGTTACCATGGTGATCCAGCCATAGCCACAGCCAATAAGAGCTATCTTGCTTTCCTCTCCATAGGTTTACCAATTCCCCATCGAGGCGGCCTTTGTCAGCCAAGAAGAGCGCTGTCTCCACAAGGCGCTGTCTGAAAGACACAACCTCTTGGTTAAATACTTGGCTTATCAGGACCTGAGCTCACTGGCTGAGCATCGTCGGGATCGAAGAGCGGATGTATTTGCCCTTAGCCAGCCAGGTAAAGTAATATAATAACAATAAAATAATTCTTAATAAGTTCTTATAAAATAACTAGTTCCATTGTGTGTCATGGCCTAGTGGTTAAGAGCACCGGATTCAAGCTCTGGTGTTTAATCAGCAGAGTGTGGGTTTGAGTCCTTAAGTGAGACACTTAACCATGATTGCTTCAAAAAAAGTTTGGGACATAGTGCTTTCTGCTCTACCAGCCATGCTTCAGATGGAAGATACCCAAGCCTAAATCCGTACGGACTGTAAAGGGGGTGATCCTGTTTCATCCCCAGGAGTAGGTGGCAATGGCCCCTAAAAAAATAGTTGATTACAGCCCACACCTTGTTGTGGCCTTCAGGCCTTATGTGTCTGGCAACTTGAATAAACAGTTTTGGTTTCAATGCATTTCATCATTAGTGCGCTTTACATTATTTAAAACTAGATGATGGAAATTAATTTACTCTTCCGGAAAGTCTTCCCTCTAACCTAATCGTCTTTTTATAATTGGTTTAAAAAGGTGGTCATCCACACAACTGGATCAGTATCTGTGGAGCATGCCTGTCACTCATTGAGTCTCTGACTCAAAGACTCACCTCTCACCAAGAGTGGATTGCCAACGGCCTTGCCCAGAAGAAGAGAAGTCAGGATACTACTCCTAGTGAGCCTGGAGGGCAGCAGTCATCCAATGGGAGTATAGCAGAAGGGTCTAAGGTTGCTGGCGGACATTCAAACCAAGGTTCGTAGAAACTGCACAGGGACTTAAACCAAGGGCCTAGTTTCAAAGGGCTTTTTAGACACAAAGTACAACAAAAACATGCTGACTTGAAAAATAATTAAACAGTACTTGTAACTCTTTTGTCAGTATTGTATGGTATGAAAATACCATTGATGGGTTTTTTTCGTTGGAGAAAACCTATCATAAAACGGCAGTGTAATTTGTTTCCCCTTTATTATGTGGAACTCCGTTCGTTTTTAACCCACCTCCAAACAAAATGTATAACTAAGATCGTAGTTCATCTGATAATGAGGAAGCTTTAGTACTCAAATGGAAGTATAGCAGAAGGATCTAGGGTTGGTGGCGGACAATCAAACCAAGGTTTGTAGAACCTGCACAGGGACTTATACCCAGGGCCTTGAATAGTGCTTAGTTTATCAACAACCGATACAAACCATCCACATTTGAAAATCTCTTTTTACAATAACATATTTTTCCCTTCCACACTGCAGATGCATCAAACTTTTGGTACACCCCAAGAGAGCCTCGTGGTCCTCACCTTCGTAGCTCCGTAGCTTCCCCAATAACCCCTGGGGCACCTATGTATGACCACGGGTACAACACCGTTCTACAAACACCACAGATTACTAGTCTGGATGGACTCCAAGACATTGGAACCCCAGGGGTAGAGAGCACACGATATGCCACCCCTGGGTCTGGTTACGGACCCCTTGCAAGACCATCTATTCACAGAGGTAGGAGCTGTCCCTGTCTTGTATCGTTAAAGGCACTAGACACCATTTGGTAATTGTCAAAGTTTACTGTCTACAGCTCTCCATTGCTCGTTACCAAGTAAGTTTTTATGCTAACAATTATTTTGAGTAATTACTAATGACACCCTAATAATAATTCCTTGAGTTGCTGATGTTCCTCCTGTTCTTCACCCAGACCAAATAAAGCGTTCATCACCCTCTGGAGACCATCGCGGTCGTGCTATGTTACCATGGCAGCATAGACTAGACAGCCTAAGAAAGTGGCGTCTGGGTGCCTATCTATTGAACCCTCTACCTGAAGCCATGAGCCAGGCTTTGTTTACCGATGTCCAGCTACATATCTGGGCTCTTGAAGGTGAGTTCAAATAAAAAGTTGACCATAGATATGGATAGGATTTGAAACTTTGCAAAGTAAAAGTGTAACTAAGAGAGGTTTGCTGTAAAACGTTGTGGATATTCTCCTGAAGACGATCAGAGCATACTGATTGAAACGTTGAGTCGTTAACCACCGGTTCTTTTTAGTACCAAACACTACTCAGATGAGATATTCACATGGTTTTATCACAAACCTTTCTTAATTAGACAAAGAAATTGAATTCAGAGTAGACATTCTAAGGCTGTATCCGAAGTGTTGGCAACAGCTATGGCTTTGCAAAGAGAATAACTTTGTGTGTTTTCAGATGCATAATAAAAGGCTTCAAAGGCCTGAAGTTGTTTATTATTTAAGTGAGAAATTACCTCTTTTCTCAAAAACTACATTACTTCGGAGGGAGCCGTTTCTCTCAATGTTTTAACTATCACCAGCTCTCCATTGCTCGTTACCAAGTAAGTTTTTATGCTAACATTTATTTTGAGTAATAACCAATAGTGTCCAGTGCCTTTAAACCTTGATTCATACTCTTGTAACGACAGCCTTGTCATCGTTGGTGACAGCATCTTACCAGGAGGATACCTATGGTGTGGTTCAAGGCAAACTACCAGAAATCCTTGTTTGTATGCTGGCTGTGCAGAATGTAAGTAACTATCTGGGTTTGTCATTAACTATTTTACTTACTAGGTAGCAGAACCAGTTAGCTTGTCATTTCACTATTTCAATAACAAGCTGAAAACACAGTTGGCTGAAACACGGTCACATGGGGTGAACGCACAGAGTCTAGTGCATGAGATTTAGGCCACCGTGAACTAGTTGCGCGTCAAGTTCCCGAAGCGAGAACTAAACTTTTAATTTTAGACTGGTTTCAGCGCCCTCTGTTGACGTGAACCAACTAAGAACAGCGACTAAAAACTGAATACGGTAAATTAAATGTGTTCCATGTGTTAATTGTTGAATTAAAACAGTTTAGTAATGCCCTGTTTCTTTCTTTTTCAATTGATAAGCATAATGTGGTAAATGGAGCATGTCTGTCCCCCCTTGGGCCTGTGAGTGACCAGTAGAGGAACCTATTTCCCTCTTTTGGTCACTCAAAGTCCCTTGATGGAATAGACATATAGGATTTGAGGCATTGCATGGTGAGGTATCAATGTATATTTGGTTTGCGGTAACACCATGTGTGTATCTACTTGCCAGGTAGAGTTGTTCTTAGGGAACTGTCTTGCTTTATTCTACTGCCGTGGAGTAGATAATCGGAGGTGTCCTGACGATGACTAGAGCAAGCTAGTCGAAACGTTTAGACCAATTTCAGAACTGACTCCGCGGCAGTACAGTTAATTACGATCCTATAAGCTAAAGTAGTAGTCCAGTCTAATTTCTATACCATCCGCCCTGGTAATAATTAATATGCAGGACAGTTCTTTTCAGAACTGAGAAGTCTCCCAAACCTCCGATTATCTACTCCACGGCAGAGGAATAAAGCAAGACAGTTCCCTAAGAACAACTCTACCTGGCAAGTAGATACACACATGGTGTTACCGCAAACCAAATATACATGGAATAGACATGCACTATTTACCTCATTGCCAGTCAATATGTGTACACAAATGTGTAGTTCTGACGGGTTGACGATCACCAAATTTGTTTAATCATTCAGGCTTTAGAGAAACATTTCAAGTTACCCACGTCCCTGCCTAAGAGAAACCCAAGTGATTTCAGACCCATGAGATCCGGCCCAATACATCCCAATGACAGACTACGCTTTGACCTCAGGTCAACTGTGATGACATCCCTGTATCGTGTTGTGGCAGCCTTCGGCCCTCATTTGAAGTAAGTATTTAGTATAGGGTATTTTGCCAAAATAACTTCTTGGTACGACAAAAATAACATAGTGAAATATAATCACTATTCACAAAATTTCCAAGACCTTTGTGCGCAAGATTGCGCTTGGCCCTCATTTTGCGTAACGCTTCCATTATCAATACATACCGGTAGTTAAAGTAAGATATATTAGCAGGGTTTATGCACAGCCAATGATCGTCGCTCCCAGTTTCACCCTTTGCAAAACAGAGCTCGCAGAAGTGACAGAAAATGTTTTGAAACAGGGCACCTCAGCAAAAGCACAGGGTACCATGACAAATGCTGTGTGAGCTGTTGGTTATTTCGAGGCCTGAAAACCCAACATCAGTTAAACTGATTGATATTGTTGTTTTATTGTAGAAATATTGCGATGGCACCTGAGTACAAGCGTAAACTTGGCCATCTGATGGATTACAAACAATGAGATTTTATTGATGACCTATGGATGACAGTGAACCTTCAAGTGCCTTGTGAATAGAACATCCAGGAGGTACGATTTCCAAAAATAAGTTCTATACTTCCTACTTCCTAACCAGACATCCTTGTGTGCTGGCTGTGCAGAATGTGAGTAACTATCTGGATTTGTCCGTAAAATTTGTTAGCTACAAACTATTTTGGGGTCTGAAATTTCCACTGGGCCGCCGGTCTGAGCCCAGTAAGTGAGGCATTGACATGCAGGATGGATATTCTTTCTAGGGATTTTAGATTTGTTTGGTACTCAATAGTATGTTCGTAAGTTGTCATGGAGGGCATTTTACCATGGGTCCCAAATGGATTTAATTTTGTCGTTCTTAAGAAAAAGTCAAATGGGAGCATGGCTTTAAACACTTTAAAATCGATTCTTGCATAAATCATTTCTCAGATTCAAACTTTTGGGGATGAAAATTTATTACTTCACAGGGACTCTATTTCTAAAAGCTGTAGTGCTTCTCAACAAGAAAGTTAAGGGGTTGTGTACTGACTGCACATGACACTATCCATTTCCTCTAAATGGTTTCAGGGGCTTAACCTAATTTGTAAATAACTGTAATATTTGTTGAAAAGCTAGATGTGTATAAAAATGTGGTGCTGGACCCCAGGAATCTGTGACATTATTTCACTTTTGAGAAATCCTAAAATGTATCTTAAACAATAAGAATTAACATGATAGCCCTTTAAAGACACACCAAGGAAATGTTACTTTAGTTTTGTTTCAATAAAACAACAAAGTGATTTTTTGTCTTGTCAGGAATTTTGTGGATTTTTTATTATTATTTTTTCCCCCCACTTTCAGACCAAAATCTACACTACCATTCATAGAGTAGTACGATCACTTTAACTAATACATAATAAGTAAGAGCCAAATAAACAATCAAGGAACAGTGAGTCTACCAACTGGCAGGCATGGTACTGGTATCTGGTATAAACTTTAGAATCAGTGAGTTTTCAGATGGAAATGTTTCTCTGGAATATTGGTACTGGTATGAACTTTAGAATCAGTGAGTTTTCAGATGGAAATGTTTCTCTGGAATATTGGTACTGGTATGAACTTTAGAATCAGTGAGTTTTCAGATGGAATTATTTCTCTGGAGGATTGGTACTGGTATGAACTTTAGAATCAGTGAGTTTTCAGATGGAAATGTTTCTCTTGAATACTGGTACTGGTATGAACTTTAGAATCAGTCAGCTTTCAGATGGAATTATTTCTCTGGAATACTGGTACTGGTATGAACTTTAGAATCAGTGAGCTTTCAGATGAAATTTATTCTCTGGAATACTGGTACTGGTATGAACTTTAGAATCAGTGAGCTTTCAGATGAAATTTATTCTCTTGAATACTGGTACTGGTATGAACTTTAGAATCAATGAGCTTTCAGATGGAAATATTTCTCTGGAGGATTGGTACTGGTATGAACTTTAGAATCAGTGAGCTTTCAGATGGAAATATTTCTCTGGAGGATTGGTACTGGTATGAACTTTAGAATCAGTGAGTTTTCAGATGGAAATGTTTCTCTTGAATACTGGTACTGGTATGAACTTTAGAATCAGTCAGCTTTCAGATGGAATTATTTCTCTGGAATACTGGTACTGGTATGAACTTTAGAATCAGTGAGCTTTCAGATGAAATTTATTCTCTGGAATACTGGTACTGGTATGAACTTTAGAATCAGTGAGCTTTCAGATGAAATTTATTCTCTTGAATACTGGTACTGGTATGAACTTTAGAATCAATGAGCTTTCAGATGGAAATATTTCTCTGGAGGATTGGTACTGGTATGAACTTTAGAATCAGTGAGCTTTCAGATGGAAATATTTCTCTGGAGGATTGGTACTGGTATGAACTTTAGAATCAGTGAGCTTTCAGATGGAAATGTTTCTCTGGAATATTGGTACTGGTATGAACTTTAGAATCAGTGAGCTTTCAGATGGAATTATTTCTCTGGAGGATTGGTACTGGTATGAACTTTAGAATCAGTGAGCTTTCAGATGGAATTAATTCTCTGGAATATTGGTACTGGTATGAACTTTAGAATCAGTGAGCATTCAGATGGAATTAATTCTCTGGAATATTGGTACTGGTATGAACTTTAGAATCAGTGAGCTTTCAGATGGAAATATTTCTCTGGAGGATTGGTACTGGTATGAAATTTAGAATCAGTGAGCTTTCAGATGGAATTATTTCTCTGTAGGATTGGTACTGGTATGAACTTTAGAATCAGTCAGCTTTCAGATGGAAATATTTCTCTGGAATATTGGTACTGGTATGAACTTTAGAATCAGTCAGCTTTCAGATGGAAATATTTCTCTGGAGGATTGGTACTGGTATGAACTTTAGAATCAGTCAGCTTTCAGATGGAAATATTTCTCTGGAATAATGGTACTGGTATGAACTTTAGAATCAGTCAGCTTTCAGATGGAAATATTTCTCTGGAGGATTGGTACTGGTATGAACTTTAGAATCAGTGAGCTTTCAGATGGAATTATTTCTCTGGAATATTGGTACTGGTATGAACTTTAGAATCAGTGAGCTTTTAGATGGAAATATTTCTCTGGAGGATTGGTACTGGTATGAACTTTAGAATCAGTGAGCTTACAGATGGAAATATTTCTCTGGAATATTGGTACTGGTATGAACTTTAGAATCAGTCAGCTTTCAGATGGAATTATTTCTCTGTAGGATTGGTACTGGTATGAACTTTAGAATCAGTGAGTTTTCAGATGGAATTATTTCTCTGTAGGATTGATCCTGGTATGAACTTTAGAATCAGTGAGCTTTTAGATGGAATTATTTCTCTGTAGGATTGATCCTGGTATGAACTTTAGAATCAGTGAGCTTTTAGATGGAATTATTTCTCTTGAATATTGGTACTGGTATGAACTTTAGAATCAGTGAGCTTTTAGATGGAATTATTTCTCTTGAATACTGGTACTGGTATAAACTTTAGAATCAGTGAGCTTTCAGATGGAATTATTTCTCTGGAATACTGGTACTGGTATGAACTTTAGAATCAGTGAGCTTTCAGATGGAATTAATTCTCTTGAATACTGGTACTGGTATGAACTTTAGAATCAGTGAGCTTTCAGATGGAATTAATTCTCTTGAATACTGGTACTGGTATGAACTTTAGAATCAGTGAGCTTTCAGATGGAATTATTTCTCTGTAGGATTGGTACTGGTATGAACTTTAGAATCAGTGAGTTTCCAGATGGAATTATTTCTCTGTAGGATTGATCCTGGTATGAACTTTAGAATCAGTGAGCTTTTAGATGGAATTATTTCTCTGTAGGATTGATCCTGGTATGCACTTTAGAATCAGTGAGTTTTCAGATGGAAATATTTCTCTGGAATACTGGTACTGGTATGAACTTTAGAATCAGTGAGTTTTCAGATGGAATTATTTCTCTGTAGGATTGATCCTGGTATGAACTTTAGAATCAGTGAGCTTTTAGATGGAATTATTTCTCTGGAATATTGGTACTGGTATGAACTTTAGAATCAGTGAGCTTTTAGATGGAATTATTTCTCTGTAGGATTGATCCTGGTATGAACTTTACAATCAGTGAGTTTTCAGATGGAATTATTTCTCTTGAATACTGGTACACTGGTATGAACTTTAGAATCAGTGAGCTTTCAGATGGAATTATTTCTCTGTAGGATTGATCCTGGTATGAACTTTAGAATCAGTGAGCTTTTAGATGGAATTATTTCTCTGTAGGATTGATCCTGGTATGAACTTTAGAATCAGTGAGCTTTCAGATGGAATTATTTCTCTGGAATACTGGTACTGGTATGAACTTTAGAATCAGTGAGCTTTCAGATGGAATTATTTCTCTGTAGGATTGATCCTGGTATGAACTTTAGAATCAGTGAGCTTTTAGATGGAATTATTTCTCTGTAGGATTGATCCTGGTATGAACTTTAGAATCAGTGAGCTTTCAGATGGAATTATTTCTCTGGAATACTGGTACTGGTATGAACTTTAGAATCAGTGAGCTTTTAGATGGAATTATTTCTCTGTAGGATTGATCCTGGTATGAACTTTAGAATCAGTGAGTTTTCAGATGGAATTATTTCTCTGGAATATTGGTATAAGGACATAATAATAGTGTAAACAATGTCAACAAATAATGTTATAAATTTACTCATCTTAGTTTAAACGCTTCATCCCTGAAATGTAAACGGGCAACAAATTGAAATTGTATGACCGCATTGTTTGAGCATGCAGACAATCAGTCAAGTTTGGCTATGGTTATGGTCGAATATTAAATTTGATGCGCTTTGTTAGTTCCTTTTGTCATGGTAACATCATCTATTAAAAGAAAATTATCCACCGTATCGTTATAATTGTGTTTCCCTCCCAGGTCACTTTAACTACAAAAAGGGTAACCTTGAATATTTAATTAAATGTCATCATTTTAGTAATGTCCGTTTTGTAAAAGTACAAACTATGTAAAAACTTAAGTGAGCAAAATAGCTGACTCATTTTTTTATTTTAATTTCAATTCAAAAGGTGGTAGTGTTTGTGAGATGTATTGCTACAAATCTAGAGTGGTTTACGCCACCCAGGAAAAATAATCTGTAATGGGGAATACACAATCTGAGAAGCATTTCATGCAGAAACATTTCTCAGATTGGATTGTTTTGGAATCCCATTCTCTAAAACCACGTTCCTTAGAAGGGAATCAATTCTTAAAATGTTTTACATTAGGAACAGCTGCAGGGCTTCTTACCAAGTGCGTTTGTATGGCCAGAAATGTTTGGAGTAATAACCAGAGGTCTTCACATTTATTTTAAACATTTAACCATCATTCAAAATGATAGTAAACCATTACTTGGTGCTTAGGGTTAGGTCTCATAATTAAATGGTACATGAAATACTGTATGTTACAGCGCCAGGAGCGTCACTGATTGACGGATATGCGCGCTTTATAAGAAGCCACTATTAAACATTTAGCAATTATTCAAATGATAGTGAAGCATTACATGGTGCTAAGGGTTAGGTCTCATAATTCAAACTTAGTCCCACATCTAGCAGGAAATGCTGTATGTTACAGCACCAGGAGCATCACTAATCGACCGATGTGTGCGCTATCGAGGTCACTACATCTAACGACCCCACCGCCATGTCCTTGGCCTGTACCATGTCCATGACCTTGACCTCTCTTGTTCAGCTGACATGCTGTTTTCTGCTGATCCCGAAACGCCTGACAAAGGAAAGAATAGATCAAGTATAATGAGAAATTTAAATTAGCTGCTGCAAACTGCTCACCAACCAAAAGGCTCCCTCCACGGAGCGTTCCTGAAGGCTAAAATGACAACACAAATAATAAAAACCAGTTAATCTAACACGCTTTTCACACCCGTTGAGCATCTCAAAGCGCTTTCAACATAAACAGGTATACTGGTGTAACATGGTGTGGGTTCGAATCCCGGTCATGACACTTGTGTCCTTGAGCAAGACACTTGACTTCTCATCACCCAGGGGTAAGTGGGTACCTGTGAGGGCAGAGGTGGTTCTTGTGATTGATTTAGCTTAGTGCGCTACATACAGCACAGGCTGTATACTCCTTAGGGAGCTGAGATGGTTTAAGGAATGAAATATGGCCCTGGGGTAATTATGTTTTAAGCCTAATGATCATTCTTTGGAATTGCTCTATGTAAGAGCTGATATTATTAATATTGGTATTATTATTTATTATTATTATTTATTATTATTATCATAATAAACAGAAGCAGTCAAGTGGAATTGAGAGAGAGGGAGGAAGCATATAGAAAAATCGTTGAACAATGAAGAGGCGAACAAAGGGGTTTGATTAAAGGTGTGAAGATGGAGAATCAAACAACTAATAAGTGACTGAGAAGAACTAAAAAGGGTAATACCTGTCCAAAAGGGGAGAAGGCAAAGACAAACAAGTTTTTTTTGTTTGATAAGGTGTCTTTAGAAAGAAAACTATTAACAACTTTTCATCTTTGTCTTCTCCTTTTCCCAACAGATATCTTTGGTTTTGGTCTGCCTCATTCACTATTTAATTACTTTTCTACCTCCTCCAAGTTTCTATGTTGTCCTTTGCATTGCAACCTCCTGTGGTCAATCCAGCATCTTCCCTCTACCCTTATTATCTCCTTCTTCATTGTCTACCCTTGCTTTACCAGCATGATCCCACTCCCCTCCCTCCCTCTTTCTCCCTGATCAGTTAATTTATATATACTTGACTGCTTCTGTTACACCAGTAGTCTACACATGTTCACGTGTGTTGTGTTGTCATTTTAGCTTTGAGAAAGACTGCGTGGTTCATAACGTCAGACCACTAACTATTTTTTAAGAGCAACTATAAATAAAAAATATTAATAGTGAACTTGCGGGTACAACAATGGGTAAAAACTCTTTTGAAGGAGTGATGGCTCTGAAAAGAGCCGGTTTGGTCTCGACGTTCTGCTCGTCTTACAAAAACATAATTTTTTTGTTTGCGTTAGCGTTAGATTAAGTAAAACACACCCATTTAAAAAAAAAATAAAACAAACATGTAATCAATAATAATATCGATTCTTAGAGTGATGTATCATGCCAACAGAAGCACTGGGTTTAAAAGAACAGTACTGAATTTGTAAGAGAAAAAAACTCGTTTAAGATCACAGATATACATCAAACTTACACAATCTAATAATGATGATAGTAGGAAAAATCCCTTAAATATTTCTGTCTAAAATGTCAACAGAAACACTCCGGGATTTGAACACACAACCTTTGCAATTCTAGAGCAGCGTCTTAAAAATTAGAACTTTTCTTTACAGAACTCGGGAAAGTACTGAGTATACAGTGCTTATACACACCTTTGATGTAAGGGTAAAACCAAATTTTAAAATTCTTTAACTCTGATGCAAATTTAAAACTCGAGTGTTCTGTTCTTTCGAAATTTGAAACTTCCAAATAAAAAGCAATCCATTCGCTGACACCACCCCCCCCTTTTTTTCCCCGGAATAAAACTGAAATAAATGCTCACTTATTTGTTCACAACCCCAGAAATCTTGAATCTCCTTGGGGTCAGTGCTGATGAGAACGCCGTTGATTAAGAAAGTAACCTGGTCATATGGCCGGTTATAGGAGACCATGTTCCTGCCTCCTAGCCGCATCTCGGTACATTCACATGGGTTGGTCTCCGATACCCACCACCGTGGTAGTCTACCGTGACCCCTTCCCATGGGCTCCTGGTAGACGTAACATACGTGGGCATAAACTGCCGTAAGAACAGATACAAAGTGTAAGATCATTTCTCATAGTTGCTTTTGGAGTCGCACCTGGGCAAAAACTGCCGTAAGCAACTTGACAATTTGAGACCATTTCTCATTGTACAGGGGAATATACCTTTGCTTTTTGGAGCCGTTTGGTTGTTTTAATCCAAAAACTTCATAGAAATGAGCTATATATAGGCCATGGCCATTATACAAGTAAAATAGCCATGTGAAAATTTCGCGTTTTGGGGATAATAATCGCTGAAAAACTGGAGCGGTTATGTCACGCTTGAAAAATAAATTAAAAATGGCAATAATGTCTTTGTAGAAAACATTTTTCGGATCATTTACTTTAGAAGCAATGTGGTAATGGAAAAGGATCATTTTTTTTCCTTCATCTCCAACACTTTGAAGTTGAGCAACGTTTTGATCAGAAACGGGCAGATTGTGTATTCCAGTTACGGCTCGTTATTCATGCATGGTCATAAAAATAGCCGCTCAAGGTTTTCAACGCTGCCAAGCGCTTCCCATATTCAAATCTTGGGCCATGAAAACTTATATATATTTTACACAAACCGCATTACTTCGAAGTGAAAATGGTTCTCAGCGGTGCTTTATACTAGCTTCTGACAGGATTCCATCTACAGTTTTTATTTGCATTTATTTTAAGAGTGAGTACGTTGTGGGGATATCGCCGAAAAACCGGAGCGGTTTATGTCCACCCGTGAGGAAAATCCCAAATAGAAAACACAATCTGATAAGAGTCACCACAGAAATGCTTCTCATACTCAAATCTTGGGTCTTGAAACTTATATATTTTTAAACAACCACATTCCTTCGAAGTGAAATGTTTCTCAAAGTGCTTAAAAGAAACAATAGACATTTATCATCGAAAGCTGCAGTAGGCTTCTTACCAAAAGTTGTTATTGGCATTAAGTTTTAGATTACCAAACGTATACAATCCCTTCAAATAATCAGTTTACTCACCCTCGCAAGACAAGACTCCAAGAATAATGAACAAGTTGAAAAACATACCAAAGCCTCTTGCAAAAACCGACAAGAATATTCACACGCACACCTCTGCAAATGCGTCAAGACTGAACGAGTGGTGATGATAACTACAAAGACGGATGCTAATAATGCCGACACGGAATTAAATTACCAATCGGTGCGTGGTTCCCAACCTTTCATGGGCGTTAACGAAACATTATTGGGTTGTTTTTGTTGTTTGTGGCTTTTAATTTAGGTCAAAGGTTTAATTGGCAAATGCAAACTTTAAATAATATTAATAAGGCATTACAAGAAACAGCTCTGCTTTGTGAAGCTGGAAAGACAGAAATAGTAAAATTTGAATATCAGTTTGATTTTAAGTCAATTAAACATATTATATCTTTATAGAAAAAAATAGACAGCCTATAGTTCGAGCAAAGAATACTCGATAATGATAATGATGTTTAAGTCCAGTACGATGAAGTGGGTATAGGCTGGTCAATAAATATGCGCTATTCTGCGAACCATTCATGATTTCTTAAGGGTATGAAATAAGTTTGCGCAATATTTCTGAACGAAGAATAAAGGGCTTCTTGTTTTGTTTTATAAGACTTTTATTTAGAAAGAAAAACATTAAATTAATTAGACATAAGTATGGTGTGCATTGTTTGCCGCAACCGAATGTAATGTAGGCCCTAAGACGTTTTCAAATAAAACAAGAACAATGGAAACAACTCGGATAAGATGTTTATTTCAACCGTCCGTTGTTCACTGGGGGTTTGGTTTCATCAAACATTTAAAGTAACTAGCCGACAGTGGTAGTAATTTTTACCCCGAACATTCTACTACGAAATAATGAAAGTTTACAAAGAAAATGTAATTTTATTCCCCTGCTGACTGCTGACTGCTGGTCGTAGATATGTTTCCATGGTAACCACACGACGCTACATAAGCACAGTAACAAAGAAAGTCTTAAATGAATGTCAGAGAGACACAATTCGTTATTATTTCAGCATTTTTCGATGAATAATCGTTCATTAACACAAAAGAAGTCGGCAATGACATACTTTTTCTGCTATTATGTTCGCTTGTCTGCAAATACTTGGCTGCGAGCTCTAATTGTTGTTATTAAATCGGGCACGATCAGAAAGACATTGATCTGAACTGTGAATCAATCTTTTGATGTCACAAAACAAATCACCATGGTAATACTGACAACTCATCTGAAGATGAATCGTTAGGGTCATGTCGCATGAGGCAACCAGTTCCAAGCAATCTCCAAAAAGAATTGATTTTCGCATTTGAATTGTCACATATTATTCTTGTGGATTGTAAGACATTGTTTAAAAAATTACTCATGTGCTACCAGAGTGGAGCCGTAGCATGCACTGCAGTGGTTGCCTCCAAGTTGTCTTTAAATTTGGCCTCGTTATATGAAAAGGGCCTTTGTGCTTTGTGACTGAAATCTACCTCGTCAGGACTCGATTTCACAAAGAGATATAAGACTGATCTTAAGTGTGA